>NC_065534.1:41925166-42225166 GCF_932294415.1 Quercus robur | reverse complement strand
AGAAGGTCGAGGATGATCAAGTTTAGGGTAAAGGGAAGGCCAAGGTTTTCACGCTCGAACGGAGGAATACTTGGCCTGAAAAATTTGGCTCTAACCGACCAAAGAGGGAGTTTTTTAATCAACCTCCCCAAGGTAACATCTTGGTGATTAGCTTGGTGTTTAAGGAACCCATACATCGGGTCTTGTAAAAAATAAAGAATGAGCCCTACTCCAAATGACCCAATAAGATGGGTGAGAACCCCACCAAATGGAATCAAACCCTATACTACCAGTATCATCAAGACCGAGGCCACATGACCAATTATTGCAGAACCTTGCTCGATTATTTAGAACAGTTAGTTAAAGCAAGGAAGCTGAAGCAGTTCATAAACAAATCCCCTAGGAAGGGGAACCAAACAGGACAGGGATACTAGAGGAAGGTGGCACCACACCCATCATTGGGAACCATCCATGTCATTTTCGCCACACCGGATAAGGAAGCAGGGCCCTCGTCCAGGGTAATGTCAATCTCACCACAATCTGAGTTTGGAGAAGAGGATGGAGGGTCCAAGAGGATTAGGACCAAGCAAGAGTCAATCCTAGGCTTCTCGGATGTTAATAAGGTTGGGACCTTCCTGCCCCATGATGATGCTCTGGTGGTTACCCTCCAAATTAGAGGGCTTGACGTTAGAAGGGTAATGGTGGATCAAGGAAGTAAGGCTAAAATCATATACCCGAACTTGTATAAGGGATTGAAGTTGAATCTCGAGGATCTCAAAAAGTACAAATCCCCCTTAATAGGGTTTGATGGGAGAACTGTGATCCCCAAAGGAATAATTAAGTTGCCGATACAAATGGGCAGTGAAGTTGTCGAGGTAGATTTCATTGTGGTTGACGCTTATTCTCCCTACACCACAATTCTGGCGAGGCCATGGCTTCATTCTATCAGGGCAGTCTTTTCCACCTTGCATATGAAGATGAAGTACCTAACTAAGGGGCGCGTGGGGGAGCTAGTAAGGTGCTAGATGATGGCCAGACAGAGTATGGTTGCTGCAATCAGGCACCAGTCAACTCAAATGGATCCCCTTGACCTAAGTCACATTTCATAGCAATTAGCAGTTGAAGAACTAGAGGACTTTGGTAGAATGGCAGTAGGTGGATTGCAGTGTGAAGAATTGGAGAATGTTGTCCTCAGTTTGGATGAAGATAGATTTTTTCAGGTCGGGACCCAACTACCTCCGGCCGAGAAGGAAGAGTAGTTGGTCTTCCTAAAGAATAACTTGGATGTTTTTGCTTGGAGCACATACGAGGCCCTGAGGGTAGATTCCGAATTCATATGCCACCACCTTGACATGAACCCAACATCACACTGAAGAGGTGACAACCTCGGCAATCCTCTAAAGAGCATGCCGAAGCAGTGAAAAAAGAGCTTAATAAGCTAAAGCAAGCTAGAGCAATCAAGGAGGTCTCTTATCTTGAGTGGTTGGCCAGCACCGTAGTGGTTAAGAAGATGTTAGGGAAATGGAGGGTTTGTGTCAATTTTACCAATTTGAATAAATCACACCCCAAAGACCCCTTCTCATTTCCCAGAATCAACCAACTTGTAGACACAACGTTCGGCCATCCTCGGATGAGTTTTCTAGACACCTTCCAAGGCTACCATCAAATACCACTTGTATTGACAAATCAAGAGAAGACAACGTTTCTAACCCCTGCTGGAAACTACCACTATCGACTGATGCCTTTTGGCCTGAAGAATGCTAGCTGCACCTATCAAAGAATGGTGATAGGGATGTTTGAAGCTCAGCTAGGCAAGAACATTGAAGCCTTCACAGATGAAATGGTGGTAAAGAGCAAGTAGGTGTCCAAGCATCTAATAAGGGATCTGGACGAAGTTTTCTCAATCCTTAGGAAACATAAGTTGCACTTAAACACTTCAAAATGCTCTTTCGGTGTAGGATCAGGGAAATTTCTAGGGTACATGACCATTCGCTGAGAAATAGAGGTTAATCCCAATCAAATCAAAGCCATCATGATTTGCACCCACCTTGAAACCCGAAGGAAGTACATAGGCTGACTAGGATGACAATGGCCTTGAACAGATTCATCTCTCGATCAACTGATCACTATAGACCATTTTTTTAGTTACTTCACAAATGGAAAGACTTTACTTGGTCCGAGGAGTGTGACAAGGCCTTTGAAGAGCTAAAAGGATACTTGGCCCATCCACGAATCTTGTCCAAACCTGAGAAGGAGGAGGTTTTGTATGCATACATAGCAGTTTCGGCCTATGCAATAAACCTAGTCTTGGTTTGAACAGAAGTAGGGGTGCAAAAGCCGGTCTATTATGTGAGCAAGTCCCTCCAAGAGGCAGAAACCCGATATTTGCCCTTGGAGAAAGCCATCTTAGCCATCATACATGCCACGAAAAAGCTTTCCCATTATTTTTAAGCACATACAGTCGTCATCCTCACCCAACTCCCTTTACAAGCCCTACTTTGGAGGTTGGACTTTACGGGGAGAGTAGCCAAGTGGGGAACCATGTTGGAAGCATTTGACATCAAGTACTTACCACATACAACTATGAAAGTGCAGGTTTTGGCTGACTTGGTAGCAAAGTTTACTGAAGGAGCAGAAAAGGATAGGTTCGAGAGGGGGGACATTTTACCTAGAATTTTCGCTTGTTTCAATGTCTCATCCACCATTACAGGAATTATATGTGGATGGGGCTGCTAACTAGAAAGGATCATGGATTGGGATTGTTTTAGTATCTCTTGAGCGAATAGCCATGGAGAAATCCCTAAGGTTAGGCTTCCCAGCCACGAATAACGAGGCAAAATACGAAGCTCTTCGAGCACACTTAAGCGCAATAAAGAAACTTGGAGGAAGGGCTGTGGAGGTCTTTTCCAATTCAAGGCTCATCGTGGGGCAAGTGAAAGGAGAATTTGAAGCCAAAGACTAAAGGATGCAATGGTACCTAAGCCAAGTGGAACAACTGAAATCTAGCTTCAAGGTTTTTTCTATAAAGCAAGTCCCTAAGAATAAAAATGCTCAGGCTGACTCGTTAGCAACCTTAGCCACCTCATTAGGAAAAGGCCTGCCAAAAGTTATAATAGTAGAGGATTTAGTAGCGCCTAGTTGGAACGGTCAAGTCCCTATCGAAATAAACAAAATAAATGTCGGCCCAAGCTGGATGGACGAAGTGGTATCATTTTTAAGGATGGGATATTTCCCAAAGACAAAACTGAGGCTAAAAAGATCTAAAGAAAGGACCACGATATTGGCTCTCAGAAAAGTAGAAGTTATACAAGCGGTCGTATTCCGACCCATATTTATTATGTGTCCATCATGAGGCGGTAGACCCGTTACTAGAAGAACTCCATGAAGGAATCTATGGCAGTCATACTAGTAGGAGGTATTTGTCTCATAGAGCTCTCACTCAGGGTTATTGGTAGCCCAGCATGCAAAGGTTCGCTTAAGATTATGCCAAAAAGTGTGATCGGTTCCAAAGATACGCCCTGAATATTCATCAGCCCGAAGGGGTCCTGAATCCACTTACTAGTTCATGGCCTTTTGCACAATGGGGTTTGGATATAGTTGAGCCTTTCCCAAAGGCAACTAGAAATCGAAGATGGCTCCTCGTTGCACCCGACTACTTCACAAAATGGGTCAAGGCTAAGCCTCTCTCTAATATTCAAGATCAAGGCATGAAGAAGCTTGTCTGGAAAAATATCCTCACAAGGTTTGGAGTTCCACAAACTCTGATTTCAAACAACGGGCATCAGTTCGATAGCAAGGCTTTCTAAAGATATTACTATGAGTAGGGCATAAAGAATAGATATTCTACCCTGGCCTATCCTCAAAGCAATGGGTAAGCCAAGGCAACCAACAAGGTCATAATGGATGGGCTCAAAAAGAGGTTGAACGAAGCAAAGGGAAGATGGGTGGATGAATTACCACATTTATTATGGTCATACCACCCCACTCCTAAAAGATCAACTGGAGAAACCCCTTTTTCAATGACATGGTTCTAAGGTAGTTATCCCTCTAGAAACAGGATTCCCGACAATGATACCTAACCAGTTTAATATCAGCGGAAATGAACAACTCCTCTTTACTAGCCTAGATTTGGTTGAGGAAAGAAAAGAAGTTGCCATGGTCCAGCTAACCCATTACCAACAGAAGCTAAGACAGGGATACGACAGGGGCATCAAGACAAGAGCATTTGTACCAGGAGACCTGGTCCTAAGAAAGGTCGTAGAGAATACCATAAATCCATAGTGGGGAAAGCTCAGGCCTAACTGGGAAGGACTTTACCACATAACATCAATGGCAGGGATAGGTGCTTATTGTCTAGAAGACTTAGATGAAAATTGTGGGGTCAGAGAATTCGTGGCCCAAGCCCACTCTACATTAGGGCCCAAGGCCTAAGCCGAGGAGAGCTCTTGCCGAGGACGCATAAGGAAAGCCCAAAAGAGGCACAAGGATATCGCCAAGGACGACATCATGCTCAACACCTTACAAAACACCCGAAGAAAAGGACAAACTCAGTACAGGAGCAGGACAAGGGAGAAAGCTGCCAATATGGTAGTACAGAATCCTGCATCTGACAGGCCCATACTCCAAACCATGCTATTTAACTTTCCCAACTACCTCTAACCACTGGAGGTATGGATCGATAGGACAGGTCTGCGCCCCAAAAAGTGAAACTGGCACGTGAACACTAAAAGGAAGGTGATCACTAGTATAAAAGGGGGAAAGAACGAAGGGAAAAGGGGCTCCCGGGGGAGAGAGGAAAAATCCTACAAAATGGGAGAAGGGGAAGGATACTAGGCTCCTCGGACGAAATCCGAGGACCTAAATCCTTCAACCTATACCGATGGAATGCTTAGCCATTCAAGCTAAATCCAAACCGCTGACCTGTGACTAAGGTCCTGCCTTTCAAGCCCACTCTCTACAAATCATATTGTTAGGGCCCTTTACTTACGAGCCCAATGTCATTCTTGGGCCACTAAATAATCGTGTCCCTACAAAAATGATATCCCATGGCCTTGGAATGTAAATAACCTGCGAAGATAGTGGATGGGCTCAAAAAGAGGCTGGACGAAGCAAAGGGAAGATGGGTGGATGAATTACCACATTTATTATGGTCATACCACCCCACTCCTAAAAGATCAACTGGTGAAACCCTTTTTTCGATGACATGGTTCTAAGGTAGTTATCCCCCTAGAGACAGGATTCCTGACAATGAGACCTAACCAGTTTAATATCAGCGGAAATGAACAACTCCTCTCTACTAGCCTAGATTTGGTTGAGGAAAGAAAAGAAGTTGCCAAGGTCCAGCTAACCCATTACCAACTGAAGCTTAGATAGGGATACGATAGGGGCATCAAGACGAGAGCATTTGTACCAGGAAACCTGGTCCTAAGAAAGGTCGTAAGGAATACCATGAATCCAGAGTGGGGAAAGCTCAGACCTAACTGGGAAGGACCCTACCACATAACATCAATGGCAGGGATAAGTGCCTATTGTCTAGAAGACTTAGATGAAAATGATATCCCACGGCCTTGGAATGTAAATAACCTGCGAAGATATTACTATTAATGAATGATACTGAAATTATTCCTTTTTTTTTCTTTACTCTTACAGCTTCACTTTTATTAGTATCTGCACTTTTTATCCTACAATGACTAAGTGCTAAACAAAACCTTGGCCATGTTCAACTCCTCGGGTCACATGCCTTGGGTAAATTAACTCTTATTAAAATGGCTAAGTGTTGAACAGAACCCGGCCATAGTCAACTTCTCAAGTCATATGCCTTGAGTAAATTAACTCTTACAGAAAATAAAATGGCTAAAGTTAAATAGAACCTCGACCATGTTTGACTCCTTGGGTCACATGCCTTAGGTAAATTAACTCTTATTAAAGAGGCTAAGTGTTGAATAGAACCTCGGCCATGTTCGATTCCTCATGTCATATGCCTTAGGTAAACTAACTCTTACAAAAAATAACAAAATGGCTAAATGTTAAACAGAACATCGATCATGTTCAACTCCTCGAGTCACATGCCTTGGATAAATTAACTCTTATTAAAATGGCTAAGTGTTAAGTAGAACCTCGGCTGTGTTTAACTGCTCGGATCACATGCCTTGGGTAAATTAACTCTTACAGAAAATAAAATGGCTAAAGTTAAATAGAACCCCAACCATGTTCGACTTCTTGAGTCACATGACTTGGGTAAATTAAATCTTATTAAAATGACTAAGTGTTAAATAGAATCTTGGCTATGTTCGATTCCTTAGGTCACATGCCTGGGATAAATTGACGCTTAAAGTGAATCAAGTGTTAAAAATAAAAATAAAAAAATAAAAAAGGACAAGAGGCAAATACAAGCAAGTACTAGTCAGATAAAAGCAGAATTTTCAGCAATCATTGATTTCAGAATAAGCAATACAAGAAAAAGAAAGGATAAAAGCCTGCAACCTAAGCTAAAATGTAAATTAGGAGCTCCTACTACAAAGGATCTAACAAGACCTATTCTGTGGAATCTTTCTTTTTTCATTCTCCAGCCTTGTCCTCTTTTTCCAAAGACCCTTTGTCATTGCCCTCCTTCTCAGGAGGAGGTTGAGAAGTTGGTTCGGCTGGTCTCGATGCCAAAGTGGATGAGCTGGCTTCACCCCTAAGAGTAGAAGGATAGACAATCCTTGATGGGTCTTTAAGCTCCAAAGACGAGTCCACCCCAACAACATTCAGAGCTTTGGCCCAAACTTGGGGGCAAAACTCTTAACTTAAGTCTCTCATTTAAAGGGTAAGACTGGTCGAGGTCTCTTTTTTCCCCTGTTCATAAGCAGCTTGTTATGCCTTGAATAGCTCTGCATCCTTCCCCTTTAGTTCTTTTCATTGGAGTCCAACTTTTTCTTTAGCAAGAGCCAACTCTTCCTTAGTGGTCCAAAGCTGACCACATTGCTCTTCAACCTATCTGTCAACAACCCCCATGGCAACTTCAGTGCTCTTTCTTCCCCTCTCGGCCTTAGCTAACCTGAAGAGGGAGTCCTTGTACTTTTTCTCCACATCAGCTTGAGCCTTAGTGACGGCTATTCGGCGTGACTCCCCTTCCTTGGATTTGGAGAGAGCATAGTCCACCCACTCTTCAGCAACATAGGAGGCCTAGACCGCTTATGTAGACAAAAAAAAAAAAAAAAAAAAAAAAAAAAAAAAAAAAGATTATTATTATAAAAAAATTAAAAAATAAATAAATAAAATAGGAAGGGGCACAAGCTCGACCCTAGGAACTTACCATAGCCAAATCTCTCTTCAAAATGAGGAACACGTTATGCTTCATCAAATTCCGAAGCTCCTCTATGTCTCGAGGGAGGAGAAAAGCCTACTCAACAAAGTTGGGCATGTATCCAACTCTCCCTTGCTGAAATTCTCTGATAGAAGAGTTAGAAGGGAGAGAGGCTCCAAGTAAAGACCTTGGAGCGCTGATCTGTTGCAACATTGAAGCTAGTTCCCTCAGTGGAACCTTTCTTCAACTGGGCTCTAGTAACCTTAGGCCCTTTTGGAGGCTCTTGCTCCATTATTAGCTAAACCTCGCCCTCCTCAGAGCTCTCCTTCCCAACCCTCTTATCCCTTTTTCATTTCTTCTTTATAGGCTTAGAAGGAGAGGTCCAAGCCAAAAAGGGGTGGGAGGCCTTAAGTCCACAGGTACAACAGGCGAAGCTCCCTCAACATAGGTCTCCTGCAAGGACAGAAGGTTAGGCATACTTTTTTGGATTACCATTCCTTTGGGTATGTCAGAGACTTCCTAGTTGATACTAACTTGGGCTGTAACTTGAGGTTGGGAGTTGGCCTCAGAGTGCTTGGCTAGGTCAGGTCGTTAAAAACATCAAAATCCTCCTTAAGGTCAAGGTAGGTAGTCACTCCTACTTGTACCTCTGGTTCCTCATTAGAAGGTTTGACCACTTCCTTAGCCTGAATAAGGTCGGGGACTTGTTGAGTGGTTAGTTCAACATCTTGAGTCCCCTTTAAAGGGGAACCAGAGAGAAATCCAGGAACGGCTACATTAATCCTTGCTAGCCAAGGATCTTTGTACTTGATCACATGCTTTGGGGATTGGAAGCATTTTGAAATAAGAGTGTACCTAAGGATAATATGGGCAGCGCAAACCTAACCATCCTTGTGAAGGAAGATCTCGGACCTAAAATCCTAGTAAGATCCTTGAAGTTCACCAAATTACGATTCACGACAATAAAATTATCATCTACAAATGTTTTGAAAAGAAAAGTACGAAATTAGGCATTTTTCATAGAAAAATAAAATAGAAATAATAATAATGATAATAACTAAGAGGTACGAAAAAAATTAATTGTGAAGGAAGTAACTCTCTATAAACTAAGGTTAAATTAATTTGTCTTTGGGCCTATGGTCATCACACCTAGTTCCCCATCTTGCGTGGGATAGTGTAGACCATCGTGCCATTCACCAGAGATGATTCGAAAATTCTTGTCCATTGGTCTCAGGGAGACAAGAAATTAATCTAACCGAAGGCACCCAGTCCTAAGCTAGTAACCCGTTGCCTCTCTATTCTGATAACTATAAACCTAGTTGACGACGTGATAAGTTATGATGATACACAAAAATCAGTAGGCTGGAATGCTTCTGGCTATGGTGATGGCTGTGAATCTGAAAAGAAAGAAAGAACTATCAAAGGTGACTAGTGTAACTTGGCCAAGGACCCTCCGACAGTTAAGTCAATTTTCTTTCTAGGACAAAATGATGGAAAATAGTGAATGGTTAGAACTTACCTTGGGTGAATGGGATTTTTTCTTTTTATAGAGTGTTAGAAGTGGGTCTACTTGTTCGGATTCATCACCATCATGGGTGATGTGAGTAGTTAGTGGAGAAAATGGGTAAATGGAGTATGTGGAGTGTATTACGAGGAACTCCTTCCACGTTTTGAGAGTAGTACATCATGGTCAGATCATAAGGAAGTTTATGAGAAGTCCTCTTGTAGATTTCACCAAGTGTTGTTTGGTCATCCTTATGTTTGCATTATGGATGACCTACCTGGACCTATTCCAAAGGGACTTGTATTGTTTCCTAAGTACAATGTTTTTGTTATCCTCTTCTTAAGGTTTCTCTAGATGTGGTTAGGTAGTAGACACAATGACTGTGGACAATCATCATGGACGAACATCTTTAAGTTAGCCCTCATCAATTGCCCCCTTGTCCTTATGTCGTCCATGTCATTATCCTTTCCTTCAACCATCAATTATTTATTAAAGGACTAATCAAGGGATATGCCATGACATGTGGCTCAATCTTAAAGGCCTTCAAGCCGCGTCGCTTCATTTTTCAAAAATGTGCCATGTGGCACATTCTAATTGGTTTATGTCACTTTAGTGTCCCATCCTGTAGGCTATAAATAGGAGAATACCCCTCTTACCCTCTCACTTTTTTCATATTTCCTTCCATGACATCAGTCGTCCTGTGCATCGTCTAGAAGTTTGCTCCAGTCCTTAGTCGTCTTCATCTATAATCAGGTATCCTCCTTTCTTCATCTATAGGTTTTCTTAAGTTATTCTTTTACAAAATGGCTATCATAGTGTCCTCGTCTAGTAATAGTGATGAGAGAGAGATAGATGAGTATCATGACGAGAGTAATAATAGTTGCAGTAGTAGTGCAAGTGACAGTAGTGCAAGTAGTTCTTCAGACTAGCACTACTTGTCTAGGGTTCCTAGGGTCCCATTAAAGGTTTTGTAGGAAGAGTTAAGGCAGAGGACGGCATCAAGTTTGTCAGTTGGCCCATCCTCTCAGATACCATCGTCCATCCCCTCTTCAAATGAAGAGGTGGATATTCTGTATTGTTGCGTAGTAGGTATTCCATCTAAGACAGACAAGAAAAAATTAGGTTCCATTAAAAGTGGTATCAGATCCCGGATGATCTGAATCCTCGTCTAACTGTCCGAGGTGAGTGGTGTTGTTCCCCTCGTCTTGGGGTTGGTATTTATGAGGCTTATTTGTTAGGAGGTCTTAGGTTGCCTCTCAACTCTTTTGCTAGGGAGATTCTTCACATGCTGGGCATAGGTTTACTCCAGCTTAACCCCAATGCATGAAGGCTCATTGTATCTATGCAAGTGTTATAGAGAGAATTTTTTTAGGGAAACAATCCTCTTACTGTGGACGAGTTTCTTTACTGTTAAAAGCCCTATGAGATTTGTCAGTCTTCAGGATTTTATCAGTTTTTAGCGAGAGGTTCCAACTGTAGGTTGGTTAGGTCTCTCCCCACATCTAATAAGAGGTAGAAAATGTAGTTTTTCTTCGTCTCTAGGTTCAGGGCAGGGAACCCTATTGAAGTAGGCAGGGATCCATTTCCTCCTTATACTAGTGAAATGGGTCATCTTCATCTAGAGGATATGTTAATTTCTCATCCTTTCCTTTATTTTTTTTATCATACTCATCTAATTTTTTTTTTTATAGCTACGAGACTACCTGCTTTGTCCAAATTCCATCTGGACCACGTTCAACGAGCTCTTTCTTTTACAGACAGGACGTTTCACTATTTAGTGACACTTCGTCATCTTGCAAGTTGGGAACTTGGCCCTAAACCTACTGAAGAAGCACTTGCCCACAAGCTTACCAACCAAAGACGTGAGTTTTTTCCTTCTTTCTTTTTTACTTTTTTTTAAAAAAAATGTTTAAGTTGTCCAAATACTGAACCCCCTTTTTTCTCCCCTCTTCCCCCTTTTTTTAGGAATGGCAACCATGAAGGAGAACAAAGGGAAAGGTGTTGTTAGGGACAAGATCGAGGAGGAGGCTAACTAATCTTGTCCTCCAATTTCATCCATAGTGAAGGTCGTCCCTCATGCTTCGTTGGAACAAAAGAAAATGGCGTCCAAAAAAGTGGATACTGGGAACCTTCCTAGCCATCGAGGCAACAAAAAGCAAAAAGTTGACCCTTCAACAAAGTCCACCCCTGTCGTGGTTCTTGACCACCCTGCCCCCACGACCAAATCTAGAACTGACACTTTTCCTACTCGTCTTGGTGTTAATGCATCTAAGCTTCCAGCGCTGCCCCCATGACTCTTCTTGAAAATGAAGATTTGGCTTTGGAGTAATTCAATCAGGCAGTCACTAACGAAGACGTTACCATTTGTTATGACATGTCCATGAAAGAATTTGAACATTCTACTGTTCATGACCTTTTCAAGGTATTGTAACTCGTCCTTAGATTGATTTTTGTTTCTTTAAGATTAAGCTTCATCACTTTCTTTTGTCTATATTCCTTTGATACAAGTTATGTCAAAGTTCATGGTGGCATCCAAGCAAGCTTATGAATTGGACCACACCAGGGTTACGCTTGAAGCAAAAAATCCGTGATATGGAGAAGGAGTCAAGCCGTTGGATGGGGGAAAGGATGAAGTTGGAGGCTGAGGTGGAGGAGTTGAAGAATTTAGCAGAGGAATTAAGGATGGACATTGTGGAAAAGGACATTCGTCTGAACCATCTGCAAAAGCAAAACAAAGAACTCAGATCGTCTTCAAGTCAAGCCAAAGACGAAGTGATCAGGGAATTCAAGTCGTCCAATGTGCTCATTGATCTTTTGGATGAGCATTATGTTTTGGACGATAGTCATCTACCCTTTTTATTTATGAATGCACTTTTATCCATATTGTTATTGACAAATTTAATTCCAAGTGTTTCTCATCCATGTTTAGGACTTCATTTTGGAATGTATATTTTCCTCATCCTTAGACTTATTCTTGGAAGTTTCTTTAGTTATTCTTTTTATCCATAACATGGATAGTTTGGCAAGTTGGACGTGTTGCCCATAAAAAGTGTTGCATGCATGCTTTTCTTCATCCTTAATTTTTTGGACTAGTGTACTAGGAGGTTTGTTCCTTCCCTTTGCACTTATCATTATTGCCTTAGGTTTTATGACAATTTTCCTTTTCCTCATTTAAGGATGTCTCATGACAATAAATCTCCACGTCTAGAGATTTTAAACGTCTTTAATTTAATATGGACGTTAATTTCACAACACTTAAATTAAAGAATTCAAACAACTTTATATACAATAACTGTCTATAACATCGTCCATAAACATCAGAGAACTTAGTACATAGCAGTTCAAAGACATCGTCTATGCTAGTACTCAGTCCTGTTTTAGGGAATTCAAATTACTTTATATACAAGGACTTTGTTCATGACATTGTCCATAGCACATGCCAATAGCTAGTGCTTTTTAGGGAATTCAAATGTGAGAAAACATAAGATACTGTTGAAAAACATAAGTGCTAAAGGATAACATAGATAAACTACTAGAAATCACTAGCAATCTTTAGACTCATCCATGCTGACCTTCTCGACGAGTCTTCTTTACTGGTAGTACTTCCTCAAGTGCTCCACATTCCACAGGTGCGCTAGCTTTCATCCATCCAAGACTTCCAAGTAGTCTGAACTTCGTCTTTTGGAATTGATGACTCTGTATGGTCCTTCCCAATTAGGCCCTAACTTTCTATGAGCGGGGTCCTTTGTAGACAGGGACACCTTCTTTAAGACAAGATCTCCAATGTTGAACTGTCTTGGCTTCACCAATGCATCACGATGCTTGGACATCAAGTTTTTGTAATGAGCCACCCTCTGTTCTACATCCATCCTCACCTCATCCATAAGGTCAAGGCTTAGATGAAGCTATTTTTCATTCTCCTCGTTGTTCTAATTGTTAGGACATATGTGAATCATGTTAGGAACATATTTCAATATAGAATTGGCTAATCCTTTGACAAAACGCACTTTACTTGTAATTGGGTAAATCTAGGATGTGTTTAATGCTTTAAGGAACAAGGTTTCAAGTCCAAGTGTTAAAGCCATGCAAGTTTGTCTAAGAAACAAGTGAAGAAGTGCTAGATTTTAATGCTTAACAGCTATCTCAACAGCTAGTATCTATCGAAGTTTAAAAGGCTGCTTAAGCTCGATGCTCGACAATTGCTTGATAGATAGGATATATATCGAGATTTAAGAAAGTCAGTTTTTCAAATCTGATTTCACTCAAGTCTGTGTATAGATGTTTAGGTTTTCTTTTCTCACAACCCTAAACATATATAAGAATTGTTTTAAGAGCCATCACAGCTGATGTACCTTAATGCAAAAGTTTTTAACAAGCATATTGTGAATCAGAGACATATGCCCTAGTTCATCTTTCTCTTCAAGAAACTACTGCGTTTGTACACCATAGGGTTTTGTAACCAAGGAGCTTCGTAATCTTCATCGTATTGATGAACTGAAGAACTTTGCAGCCAACATCCTTCTGAAGTTGGTGTGTAAGTCGCGTATTAGGATCTGTGCATCGACTTGGTTAGTCACGTACTAGGAGCCGTGTATTGAAAAGAGAGATTGTCACTACAGAACAAGTCCAATTAGGTATTGGGGTAAGGGTTCAACTGTAAGTTGGTATAAGGTATTGTGATTCCTTTACTTGTAACCGCTTGTTGTGATAATAGTAGATTCTTTGGAGTGGTGACCTTAAAATCACCCGATGGGGTTTTTGCCGTGTAGGTTTTCCCCACTCATAAGCAAATTACCGTGTCAATTTATTTTCTGCTGCATATTAACTTAGTTGGTGATTTGTTGTGCTACCACGCTATTGCATGCAAATTGAATTAATTAATTAACTTGGCTAATTAATTGGTTAATTCATCACAAAGGGTCAATACATTCTTTGCTGTGCTATCCATTGACCTCTACTTATCGTGGATAGAGGACAGTCTCTTATTATACCTCCTTTATTTGATGGTACTAACTATGCATACTGGAAAGTACGTATGAGAGCTTTCTTGCAGTCATTAGATGAAAATGTGTGGCAAGCTGTGGAGATAGGCTAGACCAAGCCGAAGGAAGCGCCGGCCGATTGGGATGATGTTAAGATCAAGGCGGAAAATTCAACGGTAAGGCATTGAATGCTTTATTCAGTGCGGTCACGAATGAGGAATTCAAGAAGATAGCTTCTACTGAAACTGCTAAGGAAGCATGGACCATCCTCCAGACAACCTATGAAGGAACTAAGGCTGTCAAGGATTCGAAGCTTCAAAGGCTTACTACAAGCTTCGAAGAGATCAAGATGGAGGAGGATGAGTCATTCGATGAGTTCTATGCCAAGCTCAAGGACATAGTGAACTTAGCCTTTAATCTTGGGGAATCCATTGCCAAACCCAAGATTGTTAGAAAGGTGCTCAGATCTTTACCTGAGAGATTTCATGCCAAGATCACCGTGATTGAGGAAACAAGGGATGTTGATAAAATTCCTTTGACAGAGCTGGTTGGCAATCTACAGACCTATAAGTTAGGTTTGACAAGGATAGGGAAATCAAGCAAGAGCAAGAGCATGGCACTAAAGGTCAAAAGCAGTGATACTGATGAGTCTTCTAATGATGAAGATTCTAAAATGAAATCCTATATCACAAGGCAGTTCAAAAAGTTCATGAAGAATGCCAATACAAGAGGATTTGATAAAGACTGCAAGCAATCCAGCTTGTCTCAGTTCATGAACCAAGACAAAGGAAAGAAGGATTCTAGGGATGGCAATCAGTACACTATTCCCTTAGGACCAAAGTGCTTTGTGTGTCAAGGCTTCGGTCACATGAAACAAGAGTGCCCTACGTCTCTCAAGACTATTGGGAAGAGCAAGGCACTTGCAGCTACTTTGAGCGACACTGAACCTGAGGATGATTCTGATAATGAGGATGATGGAATCCTAAATGCCTTCACTGCCACTGTAAATCCTACTGAGGGGATTGTTGAAGATGTGGATGAAGAAGAGAACTTGATGAAGTCTAAATTTGAGAAGATGGATGAACAAGATAACATCCACATAGCCTATGCAAAATTATACAAAGTCTCTGAAAAGCATGAGAAGTTGTATAGGTTGGCCACCAAGAAGCTCAGTGATGTGCTACTAGAACGAGAAGAAATCTCCACAAAGTTTAATGAAGTTAATCAGACCATTGAAGCACTACGGTTTGAAAATAATTTCTTGGCTGAGAAGACCAAGAAGCTTAAGGCAGAGTTGTTCCAAGTCAGAGCTCAATTGGAGAGGACTTCAAGTGCAAAGCTTGACGAGATGCTTAGCCTTTAGAAATCTGCTTCTGATCGAACCGATTTAAGGTATGACTTCTTTTCTTCTAATATTTCTTCTACTAGTACTACTATTTTTGTTTCACCTACTAATAATGTTGAATTTGAAAACAATGATGTCAAAACTATTTTAGCTAGTAAGAACATAGACAAGGGTAAATCTATCTTAGGAGCACCCCCTAAGCTTGATAAGAAAGAGATTAAAACCCTAAGGCTAAGAAGGGAAACACTCAAAAGCCTAAAAAAAAGAAGCAGCATCTCTATCATCACTGTGGAGCGGCTGGACATACTCGACCTAATTGCTATAAGTGGTTAGCCACTCAATAAAGCAACAGTATGATCTCATCGGGAAACCAGAATCAATTTCCATCCTTCTTTGCTCCTCTTGGAGATCTACTAAAAGCCCTCATGTTCCTTTCGAACTTGAACAATTTCAATTCTTCCCCCTCACCGCCAGATCAAGGGTTTGCAAAATGGAAAGGTTCTTCCAAGGTGTTAAAGGAAAAAGGCTCCAAGTGATTTAGTCACTTTTTCTCTCTCTCTCCCTTTCTTGTTTTTGAGTATGCATTACCTGTGTGTTTTGCTTTCACGTTTTGAGTCAGTCTAGTTTATGCTTTGCCTTGTTTAACATGTTTTTGTTTGTTTATTTTCAGTTTTGCTTCATTTTGTTTTTTATAAAAAAAATTTGAAAAATCAGAAAAATACAAAAATAGTGTGTGTTTTTTGTACATTGGTACTTGTGTACCTTGGATGGCCATTGAAACAAAGTTTTCTAAACTTTGTATCATATGTAGCTTAGATGAGCATCTCTATGCACAACTAAGCAAGTGAGTTTTGTGGCTTGTGTTTGTGATGAGTAATATTAAGTAATCTCTTGTACGTAACACTCGTATCACTCTTTTTGACGGGAAGGACTAGAAAATCCTAAGAGAAAGGTATAAATAACCATCTCACCAATGTTACCCACCAATCATGAAATGACATCTATATGCTTCGACATAGCAAAAGTGCAATGTCAAAAGCTTAACATCATTGGGTATTTCTTTTCTCTCTCTTATATTCTCATGCATGATATGCTTAACAAAAGAAAATATGCAAAGGAAAATAAGAGCAAAAAGAATAAAAATGCTTTATATATAATTGCAAGCGTGTCTTCTAGGAGATGTGGGAGTTATAGGATGTACCTCGAAAGTGATAGTCGCCATCAAATAGTTATGATTATGTGTAAGTTAAAGTGATTTTCTCATATCTCAAATCATCATAACATGTAGACACTTATGCAATCTTGGGACGTTTTTCACATACAACACGCAATATTCTTTGCTACTCTTGATACATGCTCAAGTACTATGTGATTTAGCCATCACAAGGAATACATGTGTTAATGTATGCTCACTAAACTGTCTTGACATGTTTTTGAAATATAAAATTGGTTAGACTTGTTTAGTGTGTCTGTGTTTTGGATCTAAATGCTTGACATTTTTCTTGATGAGATATGTTTTTGAGAGCTTAAAATGTTGGTTGGATATTTAGTTGAGTAGCATGTTTGATTGCGTTCATGTTTATGCTTTTCTATTCTTTGAAAAACTATTTTTAAGCAATCTCGACAGCTTCTCGATGCCTTTTGACAACTAGGCTATCTATCGAGCCTCTTAAGCTTCTTTTCTCGATAGATGTTATCGCAATTTCAATCCATCGAGGTTTTTGAGAATCAGGCTCGATAGCTTCTCGACAGATTCTTGATCCATCAAGGAAGTCTCTGTATGCTTGATAGATTCTCGATAGCTTCTCGATCCATCAAGGTCACTTTGCTATGGACACCTCTCGATAGCTCCTTGATAGCTCTATCTCGCGTTTTTAATTCTTGATAGCTCTCGACACATCTCAATCCATCAAGAAACTGAGATTTCTATAAAAAGGGTTAGCTCAATTCTTTTCTCATTTTCTTTGATTTCTCTCAATTGAAACTCTCTCCTCTCTCTCTCCCAAACACCTCAAACTAAACCTCTTTACTTACCCCACTTGATCTTTCGCCTAAATCAAGTTTTCTTCATCTGGTATGATCCTTTTTCTCTATTCTATCATGCATTTCATATTTTCTAACCTAAGTTTTGGGTTTTTGAAAAGTTTTTGGGGTTTTTCAAGTTTAATGAGGTTTTTGTGAAATTTTTGGGACGGTTTTTTGTTTAAGTGATTTTAAATCATCATGCATTGCATCGCATATGCATTTTAACTATGAATCGTGCATTTTAGAAGTGTGATTATTACGTTGAAATGATGTGTGCTTGTAGGTTTGGATTGGGCTAAGCCCATGATGTCTTTACTATTGCATATCACATGCTCATGCATTTTTCATGCATACGTACCTTCATTTCCTTATATTCTTATATTGTATTGTTTGGTGCTTTTCTGTTTGTCCCTTTCTCTCTCTCTCTCTTTCTTTCGTTAGTTGCTTTATGGCAACTGAACAAAAATCCACTCCGTCCCAGAACCCTCTTCGTTCTGGGGCATCTTCTTCTTCTTCCCCCTCTGATTCTACTCCATCTCACATTCGGTTCCATGATAATGAAGCCCATAAGGACTGTTTAGAGAACTTCTCTCGACGAGGCATTCATTCAGAATGCCAAGTCATTCTATCAAAATTTTCCGATACTAACCTTCCCACTGTCATCTACAGTAGGGTTTGGGAGTCACTGTGTGGCATCCTGGTCACTTGTCCCTCCGTGATCATATAGGAGTTTTACTCCAATATGCACATATTCTATTATTCTGTACCTCATTTTGTCACTTGCGTTCGAGGTATGCGCATCGTAGTCACTCCAGATATTGTATCCGAGGTGCTACATGTTCCTAGGGTAGCGCATCCTGATTACCTTGGTTGTGATCATCTTAAGACTGTGTCTAAAGACAAACTCTCGTCTCTTTTCTGTGAGACACCTTCATCTTGGGGTGATCGTCAAAACACCCCTTACTCGGGCTTTGCAAAAGGTCTAAGGTTCCTTAACATGGTAATGACAATTGTTCTCCATCCATTGTCTCACTATAACTCTATCACAGAGCCTTGTACTCGATTTTTGTTATCCTTTCTTGAAGGACTCACTATTGATTTTCCCTCTCATTTTTCCTTCAGCTATCATGAGGATTCTCCGCCATTTTTCTGTCTTCTATCCAAAGTATCCTCATTTTTCAATTATGTGTTCCATAGACACTGCTACCGTTAGATGGAACGAGGCCCAGCTTCGACCGAAGCGGCCATGGACAGAGACAGTGACTCCTCCAACTTCTTCCACTCATTCCACATCTGCTCTTTCTTCATCAGTAGGTGGTGTGATGCTCGAGGTGATCATGGCACAGCTGCAGTGCGTGGATGCTCGACTTGACACACTCAATGACAAGTTGTGTCAGTTGAACACCCATGTCGGCCGTATTGCTCAATGGCAAGCTCACCTTGGTGGCCTCGAAGAGTCTCCCTCTCCTTCTCTAGAGGCATCTGAGGACGAGGACAATGATGGTGACTTCGACGACAATGATGATGATGAGGATGAGGATGCTCGCTCTTCCCGTGATGACACGATGACTACTTGATTTACTTACCCTTTGTCATTCGTGATAAAAAAGGGGAGTAGTTTTGGATATGAGAGTAGTCATGTACATAGGGGGAGAGTTAGCATAAGAGATTTTAGTTAGCGGGAGTGTTTATATTTTGAGGGATGTAGTGAGGACTTACGTATTTTCTTATTTTCTTGTTTTATAGATACAGTGTTCTTACTTTGTGATAGTAAACCTTGTACTTATGATATTATATATATGATGAGATTGTTATTACAGTTCTTCCACATATTTTTTCATGTGTTTTTTCTTTTCTCTCTTTATGCACATGCTTCTTATTAATTGTATGCAATCTTTTATTTCTGTTTCACACTAAAATGTCGTGATGAGTTTTATTTAAAGTGTTTCAGAAATACAGGTTGTCAAAGTCTTCTTGCCATTAACTCTCTTCTTGCAAACTTTTTCAAGAGTTTGTGTTAAAATTGATTGTATTGTATTCAACGAGTGAGTATGAGTTGAGTAATTTATGACTTCTCTCATATGTTCATTTGTTTGTTGTGGTTTTGTCACAGATTGCCAAAGGGGGAGATTGCTAGGACATATGTGAATCATGTTAGAAAAATATGTCAAAATAGAATTGGCTAATCCTTTGACAAAACGCACTTTTCTTGTAATTGGGTAGATCTAGGATGTGTTTAATGCTACAAGGAACAAGGTTTCAAGTCCAAGTGTTAAAACCATGCAAGTTTGTCCAAGAAACAAGTGAAGAAGTATTGGATTTCATAGCTCAATAGCTATCTCGACAACTAGTATCTATCGATGTTTAAAAAGCTGCTTAAGCCCGATGCTGAATAACTGCTTGATAGATAGGGTATTTATCGAGATTTAAGAAAATCAGTTTTTCAAATCTGATTTCACTCTAGTCCGTGTATAGATGTTTGGGTTTTCTTTTCTCACAACCTTAAACATATATAAGGATTGTTTTAAGGGCCATCATAGCTGATGCACCTCAATGCAAAAGTTTTTCACAAGCATATTGTGAACCGGAGACATATGCCCTAATTCATATTTCTCTTCAAGAAGCTGCCGTGCTTGTTCGCCGTAGAGTTTTGTAACCAAGGAGCTTCATGATCTTCATCGTGTTGATGAACTGAAGAACTTTGCTGCCACATCCTTCCCAAGTTGGTGTGTAAGCTGCGTACTAGGATCCACGCATCGAACTGATTAGTCACGTACTGGGAGATGTGCATTGAAAGGAGAGGTTGTCTTTATAGAATAAGTCCAATTGGGTATTGGGGTAAGGGTTCAACTGTAGGTTGGTATAAGGTACTGGGATTCCTTTACTTGTAACCGCCTGTTGTGATAATAGTGGATTCTCGGGAATGGTGACCTTAAAATCACTCTATGGAGTTTTTGCTGTGTAGGTTTTCCCTATTCATAAACAAATCAACATGTCAATTTATTTTCCACTTCATATTAACTTAGTTGGTGATTTGTTTGTGCTACCATGCTTATTGCATGTAAATTGAATTAATTAATTAACTTGGCTAATTAATTGGTTAATTCATCACAAGGGATCAATACATTCTTGGCCTATCAGTAATGAGCCACCCTATAGCTAGTTAGACCAACCTCCACGAGTATGACCACGTCACTTCCGTATGCCAACTTAAAAGGAGTTTCTCCAGTTCGAATCCTTACTGTCGTCATGTACGCCTAAAGGACGCTAGACAGTTTGTCCGGCCATATCCCTTTTGCCTCCTCACGCGGGGTCTTGATGATCTTCAATAAGGATCAGTTTACAACTTTAACTTATCCATTGGCCTGTGGGTGGGAGGGTAAGGGTAAGGAATAATGACTTCTGATCTCCAATTGCTCACAAAAGTCTCTAAAAGGTGTATTGTCAAATTGGCGTCTGTTGTCCAAGACAAGCACCCTAGGAATTCCAAAGCGACATATTATGTTCTTCTAAACGAAGTTTATGACATTTTGCTCAGTGATTCTCACCACAAGCTCTGCTTCCACCCATTTGGTATAGTAATCAATCCCTACCACTAAAAACTTCATCTGTCTTGCCCCTATAGGAAAGGGACCAAGGATGTCAAGTCCCCACTGGGCAAAGGGCCAAGGGGCCACCATTGGAGTATGATACTCTGATGGTTGCCTAGGTATATTGTTGTACCTTGACACTTATCACATGATTTAACATAAGTTTTAGCATCTGCTTTCATAGACGGCCAATAATATCCTACGCGAACCATCTTATAGACAAGGGATCTGGCCCTTGAATGATTTCCACAAGCCCCTTCATGGACGTCTCTCAAGACATAAAGAGACTCATCTGGATTCAAACATCTCAAGTAGGGTTGAGAAAAACCCCTCTTGTATAACACCTCATCCATAAGGAAAAACCTCGTTGCCCTCACC
Organism: Quercus robur; assembly: GCF_932294415.1. Classification (NCBI taxonomy): domain Eukaryota; kingdom Viridiplantae; phylum Streptophyta; class Magnoliopsida; order Fagales; family Fagaceae; genus Quercus; species Quercus robur. The sequence goes on along the minus strand of NC_065534.1, from coordinate 42,204,075 downwards.
CTTAGCTTCCTTGCTTCTTCCTTATCCTCTAGGAGGAGTCCATCTTTAAGATAAGAGACGATTGGAGTAGTCTAGTCGGATACTCCATTTATCTGATTTACCTTAGGAATATCAATACTTGGAATGTACTGGATTTTGATTTAATCACTCATTTCATCTGCAGACGCCGTCTTGGCTAGGACATCAGCTTCCATATTATTCTCCCTTGGTATCTGTTGAAATTGAGCTGTTGTGAAGCTTTTGATGCACTGCTTAACTTTACCCAAATACCTCCTCACATCCATTCCTCCTTAGCTTCGCATATTCCATTTATTTGGCCCATTATTAACTGTGAATCTCCTTGAACGAGGACAGAGTTTGCTCCAAGTGATCTAGCTAACTCCAAGCCCTGAAGCAGAGCTTCATATTCAACTTCATTATTGGTTGTCTGGAACTGTAGACGGACTGCATACTCCAGGTGATCCCTTTCTGGTGAGCGTAAGACTATCCCAATTCCTCCTGCATGCTCTATGGACAAGCCATCCACATGGACGATCCACCGCTTTGTCCCCTAGCCTTTATTTTGCTTACTACTAGCAAGAGTGAATTCAGCAATAAAATCTGCTAGGACATGAGCTTTTATCGCTTCTAACTCACTAAGTTCTACTGCCCACTAGATTAGTTGTCCAATAGCCTCCAGCTTGTTCATGGCCTTCTTTAGCGGGTGATCTGTCAAGATTAATTACGTGAGCTTGAAAATAAGGTCTGAGCTTCCTTGTTGTTATCACTAACGAAAATGCAAGCTTTTCCAGGGAGGATATCATCCTTCTACTCCCCTTAAAGCTTTACTGGTGTAGTAGACAGGTTTCTATATCCTTTCCTCCTCTCTAATCAAGGATGAACTTATTGCATGAGGGGATACTGCTAGGTAGAGATACAACTCTTCTCTTGGTTTAAACATGCTTAACAACAGAGTTGAAGCAAGATAAGCCTTCAAGTCTTCAAATGCTTGTTAGCGCTCATCCATCCATTCAAATACTTTTCTTAACACTCTGAAAAATGGTAAACATTTGTCAGTAGCTTTTGAAACAAACCTGTTAAGGGCAGCAACTCATCCAGTAAGGCTCTGGATGTCTTTGAAATTCTTTTGGGGCTCCATGTTCAGAATTGCTTGGATCTTATTAGGATTTTCTTCAATCCCTCTTTGTGAAACCATAAAACCAAGGAATTTCCTTGACGCAACTCCGAAGGCACATTTGCTTGGATTCAACTTCATATTGTATTGCCTAAGTGTATCAAAGGTTTCTTGAAGGTCATCCAAATGCTGCATCTCCCTTGCGCTCTTAACCAACATGTCTGATAGGCCAAGAATGTATTGACCCATTGTGATAAATTAATTGATTAATTAGCCAAGTTTATTAATTAATCAAATTAACATGCAAGATGTGTGGTAGCACAAATAAATCGCCAATTAAACTAAGTATGCAGCGGAAAATAAATTGACACGATAATTTGTTTACGAAAGGGGAAAACCTACGCGGCAAAAACCCCACCGGGTGATTTTAAGGTCACCAGTCTCGAGAATCCACTATTATCAAAACAAACGATTACAAGTAAAGGAATCTCAATACCTTATACCAACCTATAGTTGAACCCTTACCCCAATACCCAATTGGACTTGTTTTGTAGTGACAATCTCTCCTTTTCAATGCACGGCTCCCAGTATGTAACTAACCTATAGATGCGTGGATCCTAGTATGTGATTTGATCACCAACTTGAGGATGATGTTGGCTACAAAGTTCTTCTGTTCATCAAACGATGAAGATCATGAAGTTGCTTAGTCACAAAACCCTATGGTGTACAAACACAACAGCTTCTTCTAACGAAAGAAGAACTAGGGCAAATAAGGTTTCCGGTCACACTTTTCTTCACACTTGTGGAATTGTGCTCTTGTGCAACATCATCACCTTTTATGGCCCTTAAAATAATCCTTATATATGTTTAGGGTTGTGAGAAAAGAAATCCCAAACATACATTCACGAATTGGATGAAAATCAGTTCTGAAAAACTGAACTTCATAAATCTCGACGGATACCATATCTATCGAGCAGCTATCGAGCCTCGAGCTGAAACCGCTTTTTTAAACCTCGATAGATCCTAGCTGTCGAGATTTGATGAACAGCACTTCTTCACTTGATTCTTGGACAGACTTGCATGGCTTTAACACTTGAACTTGAAACCTTGTTTCTCGAAGCATTAAACACATCCTAGATCTACCCAATTACAAGTAAAGTGCGTTTTGTCAAAGGATTAACCAATTACATAAATGTTGACATATGTTCCTAACATGAATCACATATGTCCTAACAATGTCGTCCACATATACTTCAACGTTTCGCCCAATTTGTGGATGAAACATATGGTTAACTAGCCGCTAGTAAGTAGCTACTACATTTTTCAGTCCAAATGGCATCACTTTATAACAAAACAAACATTGGCTTGTGATGAATTATGTTATCTCCTGATGTGCCTCGTCCATCTTAATCTGGTTATACCCTAAGAACGCATCCATGAAACTTAACAACTGGTGTCCAACTATTGAATCCACCAACTGATCAATACGTAGAAGAGGGTAGCTATCTTTTGGGCAAGCCTTGTTTAAATCAGTGAAGTCCACACACATCCTCCACTTGCCATTAGCCTTTTTTACCATCACTACGTTAGTTAGCCAATTAGGGTAATAAACTTTGCGTATAAACTCCGTGATGACTAACTTATGGACTTCTTCCTTGATGGCATTATCTCGTTTTGGGGCGAACACTCTCTTCTTCTAACAAATAGGCTTGTAGGATGGGGACACATTTAGATGATGAGTAATCACACTTGGGTCAATCCCAGGCATGTCTTCATGGCTCCAAGCAAAAAAATATGTACTCTCTTTAAGGAACCCAATGAGTTCCTGCTTCATCTTCTCCTTCATACTTGTTCCAATCCTAGTAAACTTCTTTGGGTTGGACTCGTCCAACGATACATCTTCCAATATCTCAATTGACTTGGCCAATGTTCTTCTTTCTTCAATGCTCATTGTTTGCATCTGCTCGTCCATGGCCATCATTACTAAATAACGCTCTCTAGCTACTAACTGATTTCCTTGTACTTCTCCAATGCCATACTCCGTTGGGAACTTAACAGATAAATGATAAATGGACGTTGCTGCCCTCCAACTGTTCAAAGTTTGTCATCCAATAATTGTATTATATGAAGATGAACAATCTACAACAAGGAAATTAATTTCCTTATTGATTTGTCGTGGGTAAGAGCCAACCATGATTGGTAGAGAGATGGTGCCAACTGGTAAAACCTTCATTCCTCCAAATCCGATCTATGGCACATTTACTAGATGAAGTAACTCTTTGTTAATCCTCATTTGCTGGAAGGCTGGATAGTAAAGGATGTCTATTGAACTCCCATTATCTATTAACACCCTTCTAGTTGTATAGTTTACAATTGTCAAAGTAATGACAATCGCATCATCATGAGGATGGTGCAGTTGTCTTGCATCTTCATCCGTGAAAGTAATGGCTAGTTCATCTTCTCTGATCATCCTTGGTGGTCATCCAGTTATTTGAACATTCTGGACTTCCCGTAGGTAGGTCTTCTTAGCTTTAGACAAGCTTCCTATTGATGTACCTCCTTCAATGATCCTTATTTCTCCAAGCGGTGGACGTGCTGGTTCTTCTACTTTGCCTTTCATTGGCTGTTTCTCGTCCTTGTGGTCTCACCCAAGGAAATTCTTCAACTTTCCTTGATTAATAAAAGCTTCAATCTATTGTTTCAAGTCATAGCATTCGTTCGTATCATGTCTATGGTCACGATGAAAACGACAATACTTGCTTTTGTTCCGCTTACTAGGATCTCCTTTCATCCTCTTAGGCCACTTCAAGGATGGATCATCTTTGATCTGCATTAAAACTTGATCAAGTGAAACATTCAAGGGAGTGTAGTTAGAGTATTGTCCTAAAGAGGACCTTGCTTTCTTGCCGTCGTGATCCTTTTTCTCCCCTACTTTGGCTTTCTTTAGATGAGGACCTTGCTCTGGATGGTGTATATAGCCATTTTCTAGTCGTTCACCTTTCTTCTTCTTCTTGGTAATAATTACATCTTCTGCATTCATGAAACTTTGGGCTAATTGTATCAACTTAGCCATCATTTGAGGCGCCTGGTCATACAGCTTGTGAATAAACAGGTCTGAACTAACTCCATTATAGAAAGAAACCAAGAGGATCTTGTCATCCATCCCATCCACCAACAGAGCTTCTCTATTAAAATGGCTGATAAAAGTATGCAAATTTTCATTTTCTCCTTGTTCTATGTTCAACAGGTTGGACGAGGAACGCTTTTGCCTTTGTCCCCCAAAAAAGTTGTTGGCAAACAACTTACTTAACTCCTTAAACGAAGTTATGGTATTTGGCGGTAGCTTACTAAACCATACTCTAGCTGGGCCTTTTAAGGTGGTAGGAAGGGCTCTGCACATGATTTCATCTAGAACACCTTGGAGATGCATGGTTGTTTTGAACGTGGCAATATGATTGCAAGGGTCTCACGTCCCATCATATGAGTCCAAGGTAGCCATTTTGAACTTGGAAGGCAAGGGATAACTTGTGATGGATGCAATAAAGGGTGAATCTATCCTGTGGATGAGACCATCCACGTGGTTTGCTTTCCTAATGGAATCCTTCATTTCTTCCATGGCTCTTTTCATCTAGTCCATCTCCCTCTCCAAATGTGGTACTCTACGAGCGACGGTGCCTCTAGACTGGTCTCCTTCAGCATTATTGTCAACCCCTTCATTTTCTAAATTTTGGCCTCATTCTCCACCATGTTGCTGATGACATTGTCTATTAACTTCTCTAGTTAACTCCTGGTTCTGCTGTATCTGTTCTACCATTGCTGCTACCATGGACTGTAACTGTTGTTGGACGGTCCTAGGGGATGGTGGCACACGATTTGGGTGACTAAAGGCATTTCCACTCTCATGGTGTCCTAGACTAGTGGCCATTGACCTAGTCCGAATCATGCAGCCTTTTTTTCTTGAAAAAAGCAAAGAAGTTAACACTTAGAAACTTTTTTTTAGCACTCTTTTCCCACAGACAGTGCCAACTGATGATACACGAAAATCAGTAGGCTGGAATGCTTCGGGCTATGGTGATGGCTATGAATCTGAAAAGAAAGAAAGAACTATCAAAGGTGACCAATGTGACCCGGCCAAGGACCTTCCGACGGTTAAGTCAGTTTTCTCTCTAGGACACAAGGATGGAAAATAGTGAATGGTTAGAACTTACCTTGAGTGAATGGGACTTGTTCTTTTTATAGAGAGTTAGAAGTAGGTCTACTTGTTCGGATTCATCACCATCGTAGGTGATGTGAGTAATTAGTGGAGAAAATAGGTAAATGGAGTACATGGGGCGTATTACAGGAACTCCTTCCACGTTTTGAGAGTAGTACATCATGGTTAGATTATAAGGAAGTTTATGAGAAGTCCTCTTGTAGATTTCACCAAGTGTTGTTTGGTCGTCCTTATGTTTGCACTACGGACGACCTACCTGGACCTATTCCAAAGGGACTTGTATTGTTTCTTAAGTACAATGTTTTCGTTATCCTGCTCTTAAGGTTTCTATGGACGTGGTCATGTTGTAGACACAATGACTGTGGACGATCATCATGGACGAACATCTTTAAGTTAGCCCCCATCAAGTTAGATTAACGCCCACCTTTCGATTCAACATATCTACACTACCTAACACCCTAAAAAGGTTCAGAGAACATTGGGTAGGGAAAAGTTTGTAAAAGATTAAAAAAATCCCTCGTTACCCTACCCATGGGAATCTCCATCCCACCTTCTATAAAAGCAATCATAGGGATGACTACAGCACCAGTGGGTCTCTTAGTGTGCCATTCCCCTAGATGGCAGTGTTCTATCTCTACCCCAGCAGGGATCTTATATTTGGTCCAAAAGGCATCTACCTTCTTGGGCTTGTTTACTAGTTTAGTGAACCTACTTATCCTAAATGACTAAGTAAAGAAGAAATCTACAGCTAAACAAAGGCTTAGGACACATATAAGTCTGGGAAATGGGTCTCTTCGAGCAGCTTCTCTAAAGTTAAGGTAAGGATTGCTGAAATAGGAGAAAATGACCCCCATCTCCCTTTATATATGGGAGAAAAAGAAGCGGTAATTTTCCTGACAAAAAACCCAGAAAAACCTCATTTGTTGGATCTTCATCACGCCATAGAATGTGGGAGACATGCAACCACCTGCTGCATTAATTACAATGCTGCAAATGCCAAAGCGTCAGGAACATATATGGGATAGGTGAAAAGACGCTCCTACGTGGGAACACGTCCAAAACATGCCAACCCTCCTATGCTTTATCAGAACTCCACTCTCCTAGCAACAGTAGCAATGAAATTTTTAGGGGCTATTATGGTAGGGATAAGATCTGAATACAAAAATATAGCTCGTGGGCCAAGTCCGAGGAGGCATAAGAGCCCGTACTCACATTGGACTTGATCCAACATGTAACTGAGAACTCGAGAATAAGGGACGAAGAAGCGTACACCCGAGGATCAAGCCGAGGAGTGAACTCTCCTTGGGAGGCATAAAGCAGACCACTTGCACCAGAGAACAAAATACCGAAGAAGACATGAGAGACGTGCAAGCAAAGAAGAAGGGAAGTATCCATACAAAGTAACCATCACCTTCACATTCATTGCACTGTACCAACTCAACTGGCTACATTAATGAAGAAATGACCTCTGAACAGTGCCTTCATAACTTGCAGCATATTCTACCACTTCCAGCAAAATCTTGATGGGACAAGCATATAAAGGAAGGCCAATGACTGTACAAGTGGAGGGCTAAGATGCAATTTAGCTGACTATATAAAGGAGGGAAGCCCCAACAGAATAGGAGGACGAAAAATTGAAAAGAAATACTGACATTGTATAGCACTATCCTGTGATTAAGACTTGAATAATATATGAACAACTGCTCTTCGGCCTAGCCTGAGGAAGTATAAATTCCAAAAAATTTGTTCATCTCACTTGATTTATCTAACTTTTTCCCATCCATCTAAGGATTAAATCATACTAGTACATCGAAGTTGACCTCGGAAGCCCATCCTCCAACAAATTAATTGTATTGGGCCATCTAATCTAAATCCACTACTCTAAGTGGGCTTAGCCTATTTAATCTGCTTACAATAATTATTGGTATAGAAGGTTTTGATTTGGCCTAAGAGTTCTCACGCATGAGAAAAAGAGCTAACTCTTAGAATATGGAGTGAGTTTTTTTTCAAAAAGTAGTTTGAGTTGTTGTCTATTTTTCTATGAGAGATTTATTGGGTGAATTACGGTTAACTTCTATTTGAACCTTATTAAAGGCATGTTAGATATTATTATGACTAAATTGCAATTTACACTCTTAAAATTTGAGGTAATTTTGATTTTATCCCTAAAATTTCAAATTTTAGATCTATAAAACTACACCATTTTTAGATACATGAATGGAAGGACCTAAACTCAAATGATATGAAACGTTAGGGCTAGAGATCTGGATTTTGAAAATTTAAAGAGCAAAATCAAAATTATTCCAAACTTTAAAATTGTAAGTTGCAATTTAGTCAACAAATAACAGATTTAAAGTTTCCTGAAAAATATTCCTCAACATAAAGGTTTGCCCATTCTAATAAAAAGAAATATTACAACAAAAATTTAATCTAATACAAGCCTATGAATAAAAATAAAATCTTTTAAAAAAAATCTATTTGGAAAGACGCTACAATATACTAATGTACAATCAATATAGGAAAAATGAAAATGGGTCTTCATGTCAGCTCTTTTAACCCATTTTCCCTAATTAAACCACACACATCCTTCTCAATGTTCACTACAAGCAGTGACGACTCCAGGAATTTTTCCCAGGGTGTTCCTTAAGAAGTATAAATTACACAATCTATAAAATTATTGGGTACGTGATTTTCTTATCAAATATTTCTCCATAATTCTACAAAAGAATAAACAATAAATTATAAGTTTATTTAAAATATTAATAAAATTATTAATTATTGTTTTTTAGTTGTTTCATTAATTTGTTTGTCTTTTATAAACTATAATTTGTTTATTTGTTGTATTATTGTTTCATTAATTATAAAATTATTAATTATTGTGTAGCCTAACATAATTTAATTTGTTTATCTTTTATAATGTATTGGTTAATTAAATTATTAATTACTGTTATTTAGTTGCTTCATTATTTTTGTTTACTAACCAATAGCACACACTTCACCATGCAGTAACATATACCCCATGTGCGGCTCAACCCGCTGCCTAGTGGGTAACATAATTTAATTTTGTCTGTATTTGGTTTGTTAGAGTAACCCCCTAGTGGGTACCAAGAGTCATTACAAGACCCAATTAGATAAATTCACAAATCATAGTTCACTAAAAGACAAACTCACCAACAGACAAGAGTCATTACAAGAGCCAATATAAATTCACAAATTACAGTATACTAAAAGACAAACTCACCAACGCAATAAAGTTAAAACAGGGACAAATTTAATAAAGTTATAATTTATAAAGTAAAGCTGAAGCTATAAAGCCAATTTATTGAATTTAAAGTTCAAAGAGAAAGAGAGAATCAGCTAAAGAGAGAGATAGTCTTAGACCACAGCAAACCCAAAGAGGCAAAGATTTAAGAGAGAAAAAGAGTGTAAAGAACTGAAATACCTTGAGGGAGGCCTGAGGGGCGGCGCCGCGACAGCAAAACGTGAGGCGAGGAAGGCAGAAGGACTCGAGGGTCGAGGCCAAGTGTTGATCGGATCGGACCGATCTCTGATGCCCGATGTGGCTGTGCTCGCGCGAGGAAGGTGGAAGGACTCGAAGTGCCGTCGCGCTTGCACCGATGTGCTTCAGGTTCAGTGCTTCTGGTTTATCGCGCTCGCACCGATGAGGGTTTTTCTTTAGGTTAGGTTTCTGATATCAGTTGTTGCTTTACCATTTGATAAAATCGGCTGAGCGTATTGGGTTTTGGTTTGTTTGTTTATTTGTTTGTTTGTTTGTTTTTTTTTTTTTTTTTTTTAGAATCCTTGGGTTTGCTTTACAATCTGTTGGGCTTTTCTTTAGGTTGGGTTTTTTTTTTAAGGCTGGGTTTGCTATTTAGGATTGATGTTGGGTTTTTTTTTCCTTGGGTGGGCTTGCTCTGTTACAAAATATATATATATATATATATATATATATATATATTTTTTTTTTTTTTTTTTTTTTTTCAGATTTTAGTTCAAAATTTTTAGCAATAAAAAATCTGAGGGTATTCCTAATTTTTTCTGAGGGTGTTCCTTATTTTTTTTTTTTTTTTAAGAGTAGGCAAATAAAAAATTTTAAAATATTATATATAATTTTTTTTTTCAGGTCAGGGTGGTCCTGGGACCACCCTGGCGTGAACGTAGCGCCGCCCCTGACTACAAGCAGCCCCTTTGAATAAATGGACTGACAATAATACAAGAAAAACATTACTGTTAGAACCCGGAAATCAATTTATGCGAGATTATGCTATTTTAATGCAGCTATACCTCATTCTCGAAGTCAATTCCGTTTGCTTTCGAGCCATCGTCTCCTTCCTTTGTACTTGAAGTGGCTTGAAAGTAAAGAGTTTCATACAAAGAAAGTAGAACATTAAATTTAGGACTTGCAAACATGTGATCCATCAGTAGTACTCCAATTTCCCTTGTTTATGTTATTGCGTGGAAGCCAGTTTGATCCATTAGGCTTAGCACTAAATTTTGTCACTTAGGAAACCAAAGCAGTGCTGGCATAATTACTAGCTAAATTTGCTGTCCAAAATAGTGCAGTGGCTGAGCTCCTCATGCTCTCTGGGGCCTGGTCATAGAAAAACTCAAGGTAGGCAATAGGCATGAAAGCCTCTGAAATCCCATGGAGGCTATACTGCAGCACGAGCCAGAAAACTGAGATAGGGAGAGTGGATTTAGGGCTATCAATAAGTCCATTAGCTGCAGCAACATGTTTACGCTTCACTTCAATGAACCCAGCCACAAGAGTGGCAAATATTGATATGAAAAAGCCTATTGCCATGCGGTGCAAGAAGCTGACGCCTTGCTTGAGCCCTGTGAATTTGCTAGCAAAAAGGAATGAAAATGCGGTCTTATAAGGCAATTGTGGCAAGCAAAGCAAGCATGGTGAAGAGATATATTGAGCCAGAAGGGATTTAGAATGATTTTGTGAGGTGCCTTTCCATGGTATTTGCTTGTTCAAGAGAGAAGGTTTGTTGTTGGGCAGAGGCTGTGAAAAAGATAATTCCAACACCCCATGTGGGTAACATTCTAATGATACATTTTAATTCTTCAACTCTATGAACCGTGTTCAACCTCCATAAATTAGGTTTTTTTGAAGAATTGAGGTCATCTCTGGAAGTCACAATGGCTACCTTGTCAAAAAACCTGTACGAAGAATAATAAATTAGTGAATGTAAATTTCATCGATATGATTCAACTTATTATTATTTAAAGTCTGTTTGGCATTAGTTTAATATATATATATATATATATATATATATTATTTGGCTGAACCTATAACCACGTTTTTTAAATGCAGCAATAGGCCTTAATTCAAAAAAAGGCGGCTAAAAACACTTACAAACGTGGCTATAGACTTAACCTATAGCATAAGTCAGTAATTTAAGTTGCATTTCTTAAAAACGCAACTATAGGTTAGCTATAGTCACATTTTTTAAACGCATGTATAGGTCCTCCTTTAAAAATATATATTATTCGGCTAGACCTATAGTCACAGCTTTTGAACGCAACAATAAACCCTATCCAAAAAACGCAGTTAAAAACACTTACAAACGCGACTATAGATCAGTTATAGCCGCATTTTTTGTAAACACGGCTATAACCCGTGTTTTTAGTAATGATTATGATATCGTTAAATCTGCTTTGCGCTTTGCCTCAAAGGCTCAAAGTCAAATCCTACTAATAGGGTTTTTATTTATTTATTATTATTATTATTGAATTAATAGGATTTTTGAAAATATTTATTAATTCAATAAAAAAAATTAAATAGTATAATATTAATAAAGGCTTACAATAAATATATTTATATAATCTGCAATAGTTAAATGATGTTATTAATTTGTTCAGTATAACTGTGTAGTACAACACCTAGGTAATTGTAACTAAATGTTGCCCAATTATGTAGTCAATGGCAAGGATAACAACTTACTGAAACTGGTTAGTATGACATAGGATCTCATCTGTAGAAATAGAGGCATCAAGCTCTGCATTCCCATATAACATATTTGGGTCAGAAACCATAGGCACCTTTCTCTTCTTAAATGCGGCCACAATGACTTGTAACAATCGAGTATATGGACTTCCTGCTGGATCCAAAATGGGAGCCCAACAACAAAAATGGATATTGAAAAAAGCATGGCGATTGTAGGAATTCCAAGGCCCAAACCCCATCCAATATTGTGTTGAATAAATATTAGCACTGTTGAGGCAACAAGTATGGATACCCCCATGACAAAATAATACCAATAAAAGAAGACCCAAGTCCTAGTCTTTTGCTTAGGCTCTGCACTAACAACTTGGTCTGCCCCAAAGGCTGCTACACAAGGTCGAATCCCACCAGATCCTCTGGCTACCATTAGAAGAGAAAAATAAATGATTCCCAGCTGTCCAGAGTCGGCTTCTTTGCACATTTGGTTTCCTGCAGATGGAGGTGGTCTTAGCTGTGGCAATGAAGCTGATACTGTAAAGCATGCCATTCCCTGATTACATGAGCATTGTAGCACATAGTAAAGTGTAAAAAAATAAAAAATAAAAAATAAAAATAAAAATAAAGAAGGTTTTGTTTTGAAGAACTATATATCACTACAGGTGAGTTTGTATTAGTTTTCTTTTTTACATTTACAATTTTTTAAGGTTAACTTTCTTCACTTAATGGTCAAATGCCATATATTTTCTCCAAACTGACAAAAAAAAAAGTTAAAGAACTACCCTTCTTTCACGGAATTTATCTTGGCAATCCTAGGACAGTGCTATCTTGGCAATCCTAGCTAGGGAAGAAAGATAATGCATTCTTTCATAAAGAAAGCATTAAGCATGAAAACAGAGAACTGAAAATTTTTTATGTATCTCAAGATTTATCTAAAGAGAGAGGTTATCTTACTATTTGATACGTAACAGAAGCGACAGTGATAGTCCAAAACCTTCCAGCATATGAATCAGCGATGAATGCTCCAAGCAATGGCGTCAAGTTTGAAGCACCCTTGAAGTTGGTGACAGTGTTGGCTGCTTTAGTCATAGGCATGGAGCTGTTTTGTTAAATAGTTAAGCATATTAGAACCGAAGCCCTCGGCAGCGAACTTCTCACACATCTCATTTGCTGCACCTAAAAGAGAGGAGGAAGATAAAAATCATAAACAGAAGTGAATTACAAAGGAGCTCTAACATTATTGCGTAGTAGCTTACCAAAGATGAAGGGCATCGTGATCGTCCCACCCTTCTTCTTCCAAAAATGGTTGCGTAGCTCATCCATTTTTTCAATCTCTAAATTTTCGTCTTTCGCCTCCCTATTTTGAGATTTTCTATCTCTTCTACTTCAACTACAAGGCTAGCTCATCTCCACTTTTGCCACATATAAATCATAAATGGCTATCCTCCTCGTCCAGGTGCTTTTACCTGGCTACGTAAGTATTGGAGCATTTTAATATTATATAATTAAAATTTATTTATATTACAACATAAATGTAAAAATATGAAAGTTAATATAGGAAATGAGAAGTTAGTGAAAATATTTAATCTCACATTAAAAACAAGAGAGATTATTTTATTCCTTTTAATTGTGATGATTAATGAGCTAATATGTATTGATTCAAATATTGAACTAGATATGTGCACAAATGACCTAATATCCAGCACATCATATTAACATCTAGCAATTAATCTCATAAAACCTACTACATCAAAATAATGGACCTAATTAATTAGATTAATTTGGGTAATAATTTTGTGAGGTCCACTAAGCCTATAAATAGACTCATTCAGACCCAATACGGGTTACAATGTTAGTACACAAAAAAAAAATTTCAGCAATTGCAAGTATTCTTATACACTAAAAGATAGAGAGGTTTTGGACAAAGAAGAGTGTTCTTTTTGGTGGAGTTTTGGGCTTGAACACTTTGTGCAGAGGTTGTTCTAACCATACAACATTTTTTTGGCTGTTGTATTTTCAGGGAGACAAGTCAGAGAAAGTCTGCACTGGTTACAAAGTTTAGTCAACCAAGAGCTTGAATCTCCTTAAAGAGAGCGAGTGTCACGCCTTAGTCCAAATAGTGTTGTGTATTTTTTCTTTCTCTTTAAATTAATAATATTTAGAAATATTATTTAGTTTCTCTTTGTGTTATTTTCATTATTATTGTGGTTGCACCAACAATTTTAAGGAGATTCAGGACATGGAGCCTACACAAGAAAAACCAAATGAGATTGTTGGAGATCTTAACAAACCATTCCACTTCAAGGGAGCCCACTTCAAGAGGTGGAAAGGAAAGGTCCTCTTCTATTTGAGTCTTCTCAAAGTTGCCTACATCCTTACTGACAAGAATCGCTCAAAGGTTTCTACTAATGAGATGAGTGAGGAAGAATTTCGTCTCCCTCAAGAAAAAAATAAAGGGTAAAATGCAAAACTAGCCCTCTAAGTTTCTTTAAATTTCATTTTAGTCTTCTAACTTTGCTTTTGTTCATTTCAATCCTCTAACTTTCAAGTCTATTCAATTAAGACTTTTTCATCAACTTTTGTTATATGTTATGGTTAATTTTTCAATTTTATTATTAAAAAAAAAATCAAATTTTTTAAATTAAAAAAATTCAATTAATGATTGAAAAATATTTTCCACATTTTTTTTCAAAAGAATTTAACTAAAGTTAATGGAAAGACCTTAATTGAATAAATCTGAAACTTAGAGGACTGAAATGAACGAAAACAAAGTTAGAAGACTAAAATGAAATCTGAAAAAAGTTAGAGGGCCAGTTTTGTATTTTAGCCAAAAATAGATATGTATACAAAAGATGAATACAATTGTTGCTCTTATCTTTTGAATTGTCTTGCCGATCATTTCTATGATTATTATGATACAACTTATAATTTTGCCAAGAAAATATGGAAAGCTTTACAAAGCAAGTATGATACCGAGGAGGCTGGTGCAAAGAAGTATGTTGCTAGTAGATTTTTCCATTACCAAATGGTAGATGGAAAATCGGTGGTGGATCAAGCACAAGACTTCCAAATGATTGTGGCAGAATTGAGATCCGAAAGCGTAAAGATTGGAGATAATCTGGTGGTAGCTAGCATGGTTGATAAACTACCACAATCTTGAAGGGAGTTCCAAAAAACTTTGCGACACAAACAAAAGGAGACATCCTTGGAGACTTTGATCACACGCATCCGTGTGGAGGAGGAGGCTAGAGGACAAGATGTACTCATGACACAAGAGAGCAATGGTAAGTCCACCACAAAGGTAAACCTTATTTTAGTCAATAATAATATGCCCAAAAATCATTTTCCTAGAAATGGTCAATTGAAGTCTAAAAAGAGATTTTTCAAAAATAAAAATAGAACTCAAGGAAGGGAAAACCGAATAAAAATAACAATAAGAACCAAGGACCCCCTTCACAAGATCAATTTAATAGATCTTATTTTGTCTGTGGCAAGAGTAGGCATGTTGCTCGATTTTGCAAATTTCGGAAACGTAAATCTGTTTCGCTGACTAACATAACCGAAGAGCCTTTAGTGGCTATGATTACAAACATCAATATGGTGCAATATGTTGAAAGGTGGTGGGCAGACTCTAGTGCTAATAGGCACGTCTGCTATAACAAAGATTGGTTCAAGTTGTACACTCCCTTTAAAGAAGAAAAACAATTATGCTTGGTGACTCTAGCAAAACCATGGTTCTTGGGAGTGGTGAGGTCGATTTGAAATTCACTTTTGGATGTGTGCTAACATTAAAAGATGTGCTTTACACTCCATCCATGAGGAAGAATTTGAAGTCAAGCTTTTTGCTTAACAAGGTTGGCTTCAAGCAGACTATGAAATCTTATATTTATGTAGTCACTAAAAAGGGTTTATTTGTGGGCAAGGGTTATGCTTGTGATGGAATGTTTAAGTTAAATGTTAATTTTAATAAAGGATATACTAGTTCAATTTATATGCTTTATTCTATTAATTTTTGGCATGCCCATTTGTGTCATATAAATAATAGATATGTGGCAATCATGAGTAGTTTAGGATTAATTCCAAGACTGTCAAAAGATTTTGAAAAATGTAAAACTTGTAATCAAGCTAAGATTACAAAAATGCCTCATAAAAGTGTTATAAGAAATACCGAATTGCTTGAGTTAATTCATCTAATTTATGTGAATTTGAGGGAATTTCAACTCGTGGAGGAAAGAGATATATTATCACTTTTATTGATGATTTCTCAAAATATACAACTGTTTATTTGTTGAAAAATAAATGCGTTTGAAAATTTTCAAGATTTTTTAAAAGAAGTTTAAAATCAATTCGGTAGAAAAATAAAAAGAATAAGAAGTGATAGAAGCCATGAGTATGAATCAAGTGCATTCAATTCATTTGTTCAGTTTTTGAGAATTATCCATGAAATTACTGCACTATATTCACTTGCTTCTAATGGTGTGGAAGAAAGAAAAAATAGAACTATAATTGAGTTAACTAATTCCATGTTAATTGAATCTGGTGCACCTTTATATTTTTGGGGTCAAGCTATTTTAACTGCATGTCATATTTTGAATAGGATGCCACATAAAAAAGTCACATACCACACCTTTTGAGATTTGGAAAAGGACATAAGCCAAATTTGGGATATTTGAGAGTATGGGGTTGTCTTGCTTATGTAAGGCTTACTGACCCTAAAATACCTAAATTAGGTATAAGAGCTACTACCTATGCTTTTCTTGGTTATGCAATTAATAGTGCAACCTATAGATTTTTTTATCTTGAAAACAAAATAATTCTTGAATCTGGTGATGCAATTATTCATGAAGAAAAATTTACTTTTAAATTGAAAAATATTAAGGGTGAAGAAAATCTTTTATTACAACCTAGTTCTTCTACTTCTCATTTACAAAATCAAGAAAATTTTGAATTAGAACCTAGAAGAAGTAAAAGAGCTAGAGTTGAAAAGGATTTTGGTCCTGATTACTATGATTTTAACATTGAGGAAAATCCCAAAATTTAAAAGAGGCTTTGATATCACCTGATGCTATACTTTGGAAAGAGGCCATACATGATGAAAAGGATTTTGGTCCTGATTATTATGTTTTTAACATTGATGAAAATCCCAAAATTTAAAAGAGGCTTTGATATCACCTGATACTATATTTTAATATCAGTCCTAAGGTCAGGCCCTCAATCTATTTATGTGAAGTGGGTAATGAGAGGCACCAATTGTGCAAGCCTATTTTCCCAAGGTGATTGGCCAGTCCTAAGGTCAGGCCCTCAATCTATTTATGTGAAGTGGGTAATGAGATTCCTACAATGGGAAGACTTCCTGTGGCCAATCTAGTGGCCCAAATGACAGTTTATGGTCCATCCCGTGTCCTTCTACCCCATTTGTGTATCCCCCAAGGAGTCTCAAGCTTAATGGTAAGCTCCTCCTCTTCTATTATTCCTAACAATTTTCTCTCATGTATGTCTCTCCCCCTAAATTTTTCCAACCCCCTTTCTCATTCCTTCAGCCCCTATTTATAGACTTCCCTTTGTGGGATCATCATGATAATAGGGAAGCTTTTTAAGCGGGTGGGGCCCTTCTAGGACATATTCCTGACCAGATGGGGCCCACTTCTCAAGACAGATGGGACTATCTTGAAACTTGCACCCGCTGCCATTTGGTTCACGGCAGGCGATTTCCCCCAAGACACTACCGTTGCTGAACAATCTCGTCCCCGACATGTAGTAGATTTATGGACTACTGTGGCCTACTACTTGTTATTAGGCTCAGGGTTCTCAATATATAGAAACTAACGGGCTGGGCCTATATATTGTGCCAGTACAATGGTTTGGGCCTCCATATGATGCCCGTACAATAGCCCCCCACAATTCCATTCTTATGTCGTGGGGATGGGATCGTGGTTAACCTCTACCTGTCGATGAGGGATGGTCGGGATCAAGATCCCAAGTCAATGGAAGGATTCCTCGGTGTACTACCTTCTTGGGAAAAACCAACTGCTAGTCATTAAACGTGATGGACAGGTCTATCTGTATTCCTCGCACACAGAATTGCAGCTATCACATCGAATGGTCAAGATTCACTGTCGTTTCATTTACCGAGGCACGCATGTAACAAATAACTAGGGAAATTTAATAATTTTTCCCTCCAAAAGCATTTAAAAACTCTCTCCCTATAAATATGTTGTAACCTCCCTTAGCCAAATTTTTTATTTCATTTCTCCCTCTTAATCCTTACTTGTCTCATCCTCCCAAGCCTTCCTCTCAAGACCATTCTTCCAAACGAAAAGGGTATCACTATAAGTCCTCTAACCCCTCCCTTATTCCTCCTAGTTTTTCTTTTAGTCGCCCCCAAAAATGGGTTTTGCACTCCTTCTTGGGACTAAGGCCGCTCTGACGGCCTTTAGGGCTAGGTTTAACATCCCTCAAGATGTTATCGTCGAGTTCTGCCCTGAGAGGGATATTGAGAATGATAGGCTGTCTAAGGTGGTTTTCTTCCCCCTTATGTCAATCCTTGAGGATGGGGTTAGATTTCTTGTGGACCCCATATTGCTTAGGACCCTTAGTTTCTACAGTCTCTGCCCCTATCAGTGTCTCCCTAATTTCTATAAGGTAGTTAATAGTGTGATTCGCTTAAATTACTTGTACGGCCTAGGGCTCAACCATCATGACATTAACATCATGTATAGTATCAACGGTGGCCTCAACACCAGTTATTACCTAAAGATTCACAACCCAACGGTGGGGCTAATATCGTGTCTCCCCCTGACTCCAATAAGAACTCCGCAAGGGAGTTCATAAAAGTGAGCGGGAACTGGCTCACGGGTGAACTTACGTGCCCCACATTAGCTTGGGAAATCGGACGGTACTCTTACTTACCGAGCACACCTAGTGTAGGGTTAATTGCCTTTGTCTTGCCTTTCCCCTATTCCCTACTTGTATGCATTTCATATTTTATATATATATATATATATATATATATATATATATATATATATATATA
Source organism: Quercus robur (assembly GCF_932294415.1). NCBI lineage: Eukaryota > Viridiplantae > Streptophyta > Magnoliopsida > Fagales > Fagaceae > Quercus > Quercus robur. Next base: position 42,185,765 of record NC_065534.1, on the reverse strand, counting down.
TTCATTTTTCCTTTGTTGTACCTATTATTTAGAACATAAGATTTTTTGTTTTTGCTGACTTTCATTTGTACCGACCTTTTCTTTGGTTTATTGTGCAATTTCCAAGTGTTTGAAACCGGACCTCAACATCGTTCACGTAAGAGACTTGAATTTCGTTCTGCGATCGGAGATCTTCATGCATTTTGACGGGTAGCTCAGGGCATCACACCAGATCCTCGGTTGCGTTCCCTCCAATACCAACTACCAGGACCAAAGGATCTGCTTTAACGATCGGCAGCCCTCTACTGTCGTATATTGACATTTGCATGCTTGAATTCTTACCAAGGGGCCTTACGGTGGGTGAAGCTTGAGAGAAAGGACCTCAATTTGTAAGAGAAGGCTCCTTATTACCAACCTGAGACAGTTCAGCGGACTTAGTCTTCCACGGCAAAGCCGAGCACATCCCTGTTGAAGATCTCGTTATCCCTGAGCCAGTCAACGACATGGTTCAAAGGTGCAACATGAGCCTTTAGCGCTGGTTCCCAGGCGCCTAACCCACCAGGGGTCAGTCAGCCCCACAACAGACTCCTCAATAAACACCTCCCCTCGCACCCCTATGGACATAAGAGGGGAGTCACCACCTAGTTTTTGCAATGGCCTAGGAACCATATGTATAGCATCCTCTCAAGGAAAAACCTTTTGATCTTACTATATGGGTTCGGAGTTAAGATACGGTCTTAGGAAGGTGTTAGGCACCCAAAACCACCCAACCCTAAAGTTAGCTTCCCATCATTATGTCTTATGTCTTAACCCTATTAAAGGGAACACTCAACCCCTATATCTAACTCACACACACACACTAACATTCATCTAACAATCAACATGGCATCAATCATCCCAAAAGACCTAATCATACATCTATCATGCTCATCAAAAAAACCTACCATACATCTAATCATGCATCACATCATAGACCCAAACATTCATCTAGCATGGCATCTCCTAACATTCATCTAACATACATGTCAACCAGCCTATCATTCATCTAGCATGGCATAACATAACATAAACCCTAGCATGTTACTATCATCATTTCATCATATCTTATCCAAGGCAAAAACATATGAATCATTTCATCATATTTTGGTCATTTTTAGAGGGAATTGGTGGTGTTTTGGTCAATTTTATGTTTCAAAGTTATTTCGGTCCTTTTCTAAGTTTCAGGATCATTTCAGTCTTTTCTTTTTTTGGTTATATTTTAGTCATTTTTTAAGTTTCTAAGGGTATTTCAATCATTCTCTAGGTAATGAGGGCATTACAGTCATTTTCTTGTTCTAAGGATATTTTAGTAATTTTTTAGGTTTCAAGGTCATTTCGGTCATTTCTTAGGTTCTAAGGGTATTTTAGTAATTTTAGAGCGAATTTTGGGTATTTTAATCATTTTCTAGGTTTCAAGGGTATTTCAATCTTTTCTAAAGTTTTCAGGGTCATTTCAGTCATTTTTGAGGTACTAAGGGTATTTTGATTATTTTTAAGTTTCTAAGGGTATTTTAGATATTCTCTAGGTATATGGGGCATTATGGTCATTTTTTTAATTCTAAGGGTATTTTGATCACTTTTTAGGTTTCTTGGTTATTTTGATCATTTTTTATGTTTTAGGGTAATTTCAGTCATTTTTTAGGTTCTTAGGGTATTTTGATCTTTTTTTTTTTTTTTTTTTGGTTCTAAGGATATTTTGATCATTTTTTAGGTTCAAAGGGTATTATGGTAATTGTTGAGGGTTTTAGGGATATTTTGGTCATTTTTAAGTTTTATGAGGTATTTTAGTCATTTTATACGTTTCAAGGATATTTTAAAATTTTTTAAGATTTCAAGGTCATTTCGGTCATTTTTTAGGTTTAAGGTTCATTATGGTTGTTTTTTATGTTCTAAGGCCATTATAGTTACTTTTTAAGTTACAAGGTCATTTCAGTCACTTAGGTCATTTTTTTAGTATCTAAGGGTATTTCGATTATTTTTTAGGTTTACAGGGTATTTCAATCATTTTTTAGGTTTTAGGGTCATTTGAGTCATTTTTTAGGTTTTAAGGATATCCCAATAATTTTTGAGAGTTTCGAGGTTATTTTGTTTATTTTTAAGTGTTAGGATGCATTTTGGTAATGTTAGTATATTTAAGGGTATTTCAGAAATTTAAGAGGTTTAAGGAATATTTTTGTTATATATATTTGCTGATTATTAAGTAATTCGATGGGGTTGGATTGGGTTGGCAACGCCCATATGTAACGTTGGTTCTGCTTAATATGACGATGGAACTGTCAAATGTGAGTAACAAATAAGAGAACTATTGAATGTAACAAAATTACGATCACATGTGATAGTACTGTCCAATTTGATGTTGGAACTATCAAATGTGAGAAAAAAATAAGTGTATGTTCCAAATGTGGCAAAAGTACAGTCAAAAGTGATGTTGGTACTACCTAATGTGACAATAAAACTATCAAATGTGAGGAAAAAAAAAAAGAGAACCACTGAATGTGACAAAAATGTGGTCACATGTAATGTTGATACTACCCAATATGACAATGGAATTGTCAAATGTGATTAAAAAAAATTAAAGTGTCACCGAATGTGAGAAAAGTATGGTTAAATGTGATATTAGTACTGCCTAATGTGACAATGGAACCATCAAAATGTGAAAAAAAAAATATATATATATATATATCAAATGTGACAAAAGTATAGTCACATGTGATGTTGGTTGGTACTACACATTGTGACGATGGTACCATCAAATGTGAGAAAAAAATTAAAGTACCACCGAATGTGAGAAAAGTACGGTCAAATGTGATGTTGGTACTGCCTAATGTGACAATAGAACCATAAAATGTGAGAAAAAAATAAGGGAACTGTCAAATGTGACAAAAGTACAGTCACATGTAATGTTTTTTTTTTTTTTTTTTTTTTTTTTTGAGAAACCAGACTTCAAGTCTGGGAATTTATTGAAGAAACAAAAATAAGAACTTAATGAACATCAAAGTCGACTAAAGCAGCAATGTCCAAAGGCAAAGCATCCGGCCAAACATGAGAGCCTACAATGGATGTAGCCTTCTTCGCAAGAGCATCCGCCACTAAGTTACCAGAGCGGTTGACATGAGTAAACTGAATTGAAGAAAATTTAGGCAGCAAGCACAGAACATCATCCACAATGTTACCAAAGGAGGACAGTAAAGAACGTCCCTGGGTGATCGCAGCAATGATTATGACCGAATCACCTTCAATTATCACCTGTTGAAGCTCACGATCAGCAGCAAATTGGACTGCCCTAAGACATGCCAGAGCCTCCATATCAGCTACAGATGAAGCTACTGCAGTGTGTACTGACAGAGCACCAAGGGAGACGCCACGCCAGTCACGTACAATAACACCAAGTCCAGCCAAGTTCGATTGATTAAACATGGCAGCATCAAAATTTACTTTCATAAAGCCCTATTCTAGAGGGCGCCATTGGTGCTGAGCAGAAGGTCGAGGGCGGGGATTCTCTGATATTTGACTCGCCATGAAATCCTGGATCAGAGCACCTGCAACGGTACTGATATTTGAGAGGGGCTGAGCTGGACGACCAAAATGGAGAGCATTTCGTCTATTCCATAAGCACCATGTCATAGCTGCAAACATCTCCGGTCTCAGCTCATCGCGCACCTGCAAAAATTTGTTAATTAAATCACAAAAATTCAGGGGAAGGGGGGTTATTATGGTCTGGAACCATTGGAAGGGCTGCCAAACAGGAGCAATGTGGCAGCAAAAGCAGAGTGCATGAAGAGAGTCTTCCGTAGCATCCTTGCATAGATCACATAGGTCTGAATCTATAATATGTCTTCGCTTCAGATTGCTCTTGGTCGGCAAAGCATTATTACAAACTCTCCAAATAAAATGTTTAATCTTATTGGGAACCTGCAACTTCCAAATCCCTTTCCAGAAACTTCGCTGAGAATCTTGATTGGAAGAGCTGGCACGATCCGTTGAAGATGGGGCAGCCAACAACTTGTAAGCACTGCTTGTGCTGAACTCCCCAGATGGGGTACAAGACCAAGAGACACGGTCAGAAGGCTTCCTGTGGCTAAGTGGAATGCCCAGAACTAACGAAGCTTCATGGGGCAAAAACAATCGGTTTACCTCCTCAGATTTCCACATACTCAAATCTGGATTGATGAGGGAGCTAACCCTCGCTTCAGCCATGACAAGAGGGAGGGGGGAGAGAATTAATCTACTAGGTTTCACCGGCAACCACTTATCTTCTTTGATCCGGACAGACTGGCCATCCCCAATACGCCAGACCATACCCTTTCGAATGACATCCCTAGCACTAAGGATGCTTTTCCATGCGTAGGAGCCGAAAAATATGAAAAAAAAAATAAGGGTACTACTAAATGTGACAAAAGTACTGTCAAATGTGATGTTGATACTGCCGAATGTGACAATAAAACCATCAAATGTGAGAAAAAAAAATAAGAGAACTACCAAATGTGGCAAAAAAAAGTCACACGTGATGTTGGAACTGCACAATGTGATGATGGAACCGTCAAATATGAGAAAAAAATAAAGGTACCATCGAATGTGATAAAGTACAATAACATGTGATGTTGGTACTACATAATGTAGGGATAGGACCGTCAAATGTGAGAAAAAAAAATCACCAAATATGACAAAAGTACTGTAAAATGTGATGTTAAAATTACACAATATGATGATGTAACTATCAAATGTGAGAAAAAATAAGAAAACCACTAAATGTCACAAAAATACTGTCACATGTAATATTGAAACTGCACAATGTAATAGTGAAATCATTAAATGTGATGTTTTGATAATCTAGTATAACAGGTTGCCTGAATATCATACCTTTTTTTGGGTACGGTAGAATTACCCCTAAATTGTTACTCATTTTTCTATTCAACTTCTCCTTCAATGATTTACCCAAAAATAGAAAGAAGAAAGGCTGCCTACAAAACCTGTAAAAACGAGAGCTTAGAGGGGTATTTTGATGACTATGCAAGTTAGAGCAAAAGTCCACTACATCATCATCTATCTGGTAGACCAGATCAGCACTTCATTGATTGACAGCTTGGTGGTCGCGATGAGAACAAAGGGAAAGCGTCAATGAGGTGAGGACGCAAAAGTGGAGGAAGATGGGAAAGTGGGTGTACCAACATGTGTTGGGCCAGCTTAAACCAAGAGGGAGCCCATATCTGCCTTGCTCAAAGGGAATCAATCAATCTGGTCGGCAAGGGACCTCATTTGTCGTTCATGGTGGTGGGCCTGAAGGACGGTGCTACGGCATTCATAAAATAAAATAAAAAATGTATTGTTGATGGGAATTTTTTAGGGGCATTTCCGATATTTAACTGATTTCTGCATCAAAATTATTATCTTTACGTTAAACTTATTTTACTCTCTATGATTTATAACTGAAAACGATATTTAAAATCACATTTCTAGTTTTAAAAATATGTAAATCATGTTTTCGGTTATAGATCACAATATGTTTTGTAAAACAAACAGTCATCACTAAAACTTTAGTGTAGAAGATGAAAAAAAAAAGAAAAAAGTGAGGTTTGGGTCTAGTTATACTGAATCCGTTAAGATTATAAGATGTGTCTACTTTTAAACACATATTGAGTCCTCATCCAAAAAAAAATAATGCAGTACTTTTTCTTTTCTTTTCTTTTTTCTTTTAAGATAACATTTGGAGGGTTAGCTTTTTATTGAACTTGGAGGGCTAGCTTAGGCCCAATCATCAAGGGTAGTTAATTTGTGCTTTACATTTTGCAATAATTAGATGCCATAATTCTAATTATTTGACCCAGAAAAGTTATATCTTAAAGTTATGGATATATATGATAAAGGGGTTTACTACTCGGTATAGTAAGCCATTTAAAAAAAAAATTATGAAAAAACGAAAAATAATCCACTATTTTAACAATTTTTTTATTTTTTATAAAAAAAATTTCAAAATAAATGATTAATATGTGTCTAAAAATACACGTTAACTAGACACCCAATGATATATCATATCTTGGGGCACCATGGGGTGCAGGCGTATCGTATCATGGCAATTATGTCATTATGGTTAGTTGGCTCTAGGGCTGTCCACGAGTCGGTCTGGGTCGGTTTTGTGTCCAACCCGTTACCCGATCACTTTGGGTCTCCTAAAAATGGATCCGCCGCCGACGGCAACAGTTCCGGTGGTCGGACGTCAAAGTTTTCCGGTCGGTTTTCGGTCGGGCTCGGATTGTGCGAATTGCACCAGATTTTTACCGAAATCTGCTTATTTTTGCTGGATCTGACCGGATTTCGAAGAGATCTTGGCTGATCTCAACAAGATTAGGCCGAACTTGAAGAGATCTTGGCAGATCTCAACAAGATCAGGCCCAATCTCGAAGAGATCCAGCGAGATCTTGAAGAGATCAGGCCAGATCTCGACAAGATCTCGCCAGATCTTACAGATCGGACAAGATCATACCGATGAACTACTTCAATCGGCCGAGAAAGCTATTTTCGATGTGTTTTCCGATGGGGTCGGTTGAAATCGGTTTTCCATGCTCTAACCCGTCAACCGACCTGCCGGTCTTGGATTTTGGGATCGAGGATCCGCTGCCGACCGTCGCCGACGTCGGGTCGGCCGGTTCTCGGGCCGGATCGGCCAGGTTGGGCAGGTGGGTCGGGTAACGGGTCTGGTTGGACACCCCTAATTAGCTCTTTCGCATTAAGTACCACCAGATTAAAATAACATCCAGACTTTTTTTTCTTTTTGCTTTTCTCGGGCCGGATCAACCACCCAATATTATACTATAGAGTTTTTTTTTAGCAGGTATTATACTATATAGTTATCAATTCACTTTAGTGGGGGGGAATCAATTTGATTATAGATCATTCCTCAAAAAAAAAAAGATCACTTAACAAAACAAAAAAAAAAAAATTTTTGATTACAGATCTAAGGTACTGAACACCTCAGATCCAGTTGAACAAGAATAATAGATTCGTCCAAGTGGTTCATGAATCATGATTTCACGAAAATAGAGAACCAGTTCCTGACAAGTTAACGCATTTTAGAACCATGTATCCTAACCCTACATATATTCCTTTGGCTTCCTTTTTAAAAAATAAAAAATAAAAAGGAAAAACAAAATAGAAATCTAAAAAAAGAAAAAAATTTACAACTTCTCCGTATAATATTCGGTCGGACTGAAACGGTTCGATTTGAATTTTTTTTTTTTTTTTTTTGGGTTCTACTGCGCCGGCAATGTTTCATGCCGCCACGTGGGATCCGAGAAATCTGACGAATCGAAATAGACATCGGAATACTCGAACAGCCCGTTAAACTCCACGTACGCGTTACTATTGTTATAACCATCACCAGTTCCCAACTCGAACGAGTCATAACTCGGGATCTGGTCCTCAAACCCCCAAAACTCGCCGATTCCAGACGAGTCAGACGAGACTCGGATCAACTCAGTCTCCAGCGCGTTCTTAACCTCCTCGCTCGAAGAAGGTGGAAGGCCAAGCTCGTCGTCCGAAGCCTCTAAAAGGTACCCAAGATCCGGCTGAGACTCGCTGGAATCTGACGTGAGGTCAACCACCGGCACCGGCGAAGAAGATATCTCTTCCTCGAAACTCTTCATGAGCGAGTCAAGCTCTTGAATCGTGGGATTGGGATCCGAGTCGTCGAGAAAATCAAGAAGGTTTTCTCTGAGTCGCTTCACCTCGGGTGAGTCTAACTCGGACGACCCAACCGAGTCATCTCGTACCCGCTTCTTGTTGTTGTGGTCTTCAACAAAGGTAGACATTGTGAGAAAGTAGAATTGAAGATTTTTTTTTTAAGAAAAAAGGATTGGATTGGATAGACACGAATAATAATAACACAAGAGGAAGTGGTGGTGAGATATGGTAAAGCAAAGAAGATTGTTATATAGGGGGACAAAGTAGAGAGAGAAAGTTAGAGAGAGAACGAGAGAGATGAGAGAGAGCGTGGGGTAATGATGGTGACAAAGGCGCGTGTGGATCGAATACTTAGGCCATCACGGACGTCTTGCCTCTTTATTTGTTTTTTTCCACAACTTTTTTTTTCCGTTTTCTGATTTCGTGTCGGGCTTCTAATTTTATTCTTATTAAACTGCTTTGAATTTGGTCTTCGAGTCCGCTTTAGTGGATTTGAGGCCCACATACTTAGTCAATCACGGCCTAAACTTTCCTTTTATTTTATCTTTTTTTTCCTCTTAAATTTTTCTTTTGTCTTTTGGCTCTTTATTTTGGCTCAGCTCGGCTGCGAAGGTTGTCTTGGGGGATAGTGTTTTTATAAGATTTTTTTTTTTTTTTAATTTTTGGTAAACTAGAATTCCATTTAAAAACTAAAAGTCTTTCGGAGATTCATTTATTTTATTGAAATTGAAATTTTTTGTTAAAAATGCTGTAAATAAAAGTAAAATTTTGCTGAAATAGTATAGTAAGATTCATGAATAATAGTAAAAATAAGTTGACAAGAATAATTTTGCCAAACGCACACCAAAAATTATAAAGTCTAGAGTATATAATACCTTATGTGTCAGCTAAAAGCTAGTACAAAATACAAGAAGGAGGATTCGAATGAAAAACAAGGGAGCTAGGATTATGTATTCCTTCTTTAGCCAAAATGTCCACACAGTGATTATCCTCACGATGAATGTGATACAAGCGGGCTTCCTCAAAATGCCAGAGGAAGGACCTACAATCAAAGATGAGACCATTATAAGGGTGAGTTGAATCAGCAATCTGGGAATTAACGACATCAACAACAGCCTGAGCATCAATCTCTAACAATAATTTTTTAATGTCTAAATTCCTAGCAAGGGTTAAGCCATCCCTAAGACCCCATAACTCGGCAACCATCGAGTGAATGTAGCCTATTACTCTATTGAAACTACCAACCCAAGTTCTCTTGTGGTCTTGTATTAATCTGCTTGCTGATGCCATGCCGGGGTTACCCCTAACAAAACCATCAGTATTGAGTTTGAAGCAATCTTTTTTAAACCTATTATTATGCAATGATTTTTGAGACTATATATATAAACAAGTTATGTAAGTTTTTTTTTTTTTTTTTTTTTTTTTTGAGAGAGAGAGAGAGAGTTTCAACCTATAAAAGTAAAACTACAAATTAATGGTTTTTTCAATCACCACACCATAACTGGAGTAATATAGTTCCAAATCAATTTGGAACCAAACTTTTTCCTAACAAAGATTAATTTAAAGTGGAAAAAAGAACTAGGGTTGTCCAAGAAATCTGACAAACTAACCCACCCAAGTGACTCGACTGGAACCGATCCAATTTGATGGCTATGGTGGTAGGTGGTGGGTAAGCGGCTTCAAAATCTGATTCCAATAGGTTGAGTATCAGTTTCTCTCTTCCAACACTTGAACAAACCGTCTCAACTGAAAACCCAATCAAACACCAATGAAATTTCAGTACGATTTTGCACGATCTCGCCAAATTTGATGATTTTTCCACTAGATCTGCACAAGGTTCGGGTGATTCATTGAGAGATCTCGTTAGATCTGGCGAGATTTCCACTGGATCCGACGAGATCTCATTTGATCTTCACCGTATTCTATCGAAATCACGATCACCACCACCTCTCTCAGTTTTGACCGAAACTGATTTGATCGTGGAGCAACCAACTTAATTCGACTTGTTAAAGTTATCGGTGAGCGACATGCCCTTTGTTTTGCCACTCATTGGAATAAAGTCAAGTTTGGGTAGAGCCCAAACTTGATTTGAGTTGACCTTTGGACAACCCTAAAAAGAACTACATTGAATAAAAGTTAAAGTTATTAAATTGAAATGAATAAATTAAAAGTTATTTAAATTGAATTTTTGATAAAATTAGAGGGTGTATTTTTTTTGGGTTAATGAACGTGGGTACACATTGTGGTAGTTGGTGACTTGGGAGGTAGTTTGTTTGGTAGGAAAATAAGTAAGGGTATTTTGGTTAAGTTGGGCTCGTACTTTTATAGAAATGGATGGATCAGATAAATTAAGATGGGATTCGACAGGGTGCGGAGATCATTTTTCCATAAAAGGATTAGGTTGACGAAAGTTGTAGGTAATTGATTGCGCATTACTCCGAATATCTTTTATGGGGGGCTGTTGATGATGATGATGATGATGATGATGATGGGCACTCACTGTACCTGAAACTGAAAGGATAGATTTATGGTAAGTGGTGTCACATGAACGAATATTATATTGCACATTTAAAACCTTTCTAACGTCTAATTTCTAAAATTCTGACAGATCTTGTCATATGCAAGCAAATCATCCAGCTCATTGTATTTGCTTCAGTTCAATATTTATTTCCAAAATTTAAAATAACTCCTTTTTAGTCTTCCTCAGCTGGTAACTCCTTCACAATAAATACTATGAAATATATATATATATATATATATATATATAGGGCACATTTGGTATACAATAATAAATACTATAATGAAATAGTTATTACACAGAATAAGCATTCAATTATTTGATTATGTTTTTATTAAAAGTAATAACTATTTTTTTTTTTTGAGAAACGTAATAAATATTTCTTAATAATATAGGTTATAGGTATTCTTTAAAATGAATATAGTTGTAATTGCTATTCCTTAAACTATATAATTAACTATTAAAACAAAAAATAGATAAGAGAATAATAAGTTCAACAAATGAGTTAGAATTTGGTAAGGATGGGGTGTAAAGCCAATATTTTACACCATCTAATAAAAAATTGTTACATCAATATTTTTACTTAAAATTCAATACATCCTACAATACTTAGTAACATCTCAATAAACTTATAATTTGGTTGGATTTATATATGAATATTAGAATTAATTGGGTATGGTTGCACTTATTCTTAAATATATGATCAATGATATAATATGTTAGTATTGAGGGGATAAAACATGAGCTTTACACGTTCTTACGTAATTTAATATAAAATTTCAGCTGTTATAAACATAATAATTTTCACCTTTTTAGTTTTTACTATTAATGCTAGAACTAAATGAGAAAATCGAGAATCTTATAAAACCCCCTTATCTACCTTTTTTAATTTTTTCAAAAAAACTATAAATCCTTTGTTTTAAACTTAATGTTTCCCTTTCTGCTATAGTCACATCGTGTCATACTTTCTTTTTTTTTAGTAATTAAAATTTAAAATGATAAAAAAAAAAAAAAATCAAATACATAACAACTATGAAGCATAAAGAAAAATACTTGTAAACACACGAAGAGGCGATCAGATTTGATGGTCAAGAATGATTAAAGAGTGATAACTTTTGATATTTTTTATTAATAATTTATAAAGATAGAGAAATTGAAAAATATGTTAATCATATGATAAGAGCATAGTGGACGAAGAGGAAAAGTGCATGAGTTTTGTATGATAATAAAACACCAATTAATTAAGAAGACAAATTTTATAAGATGATATACAACCAGTTAAGCTCTATGGTACTGAATGTGTTAGACTATTAAAAAACAACACATTTATAAAATGAGTGTAGCTAAAATAATAATATTAAGATTTTTAAGTGAAAATACAAAAAATATATTATTCGAAATGACAAAATCCACTTAAAGAACGGTATAATCCAAATCACTATTTTTTTTTAGAGAGTTTCAACCTATAACGTCTGCTCCTAGTCCTAATGATAACTCATTATCATCAAACCAAGACACTAATCAATTTTTGGCGTAGGCGGGGATTGAACCCCAGATCTCTTATACAACCATTAGAGATTTTATCAGTTGAGCTAACTGGAACCCACAGTCCAAATCCCTATTGATGAAAAGATGAGGAAAATTCGGTTGAAATGGTTTGGTCATGTTCAGATGATTGTAATTAATGTACCAATAAGAAAAAGTGAGTTGATTGAAGTTAAGAAAACAAAAGTAAATAGGAAAAAACTAAAAATAACATTAGTAGAAATAATTAAAAATACCCTGCTAATTAAAGAAGTAACATAAAATATTGATTTTAGATGAAATGTAATGGAAAAAAAAAAATGTGACCAACATTAAGGATTCATAATTGAATTCATGATATTAAAGGCTAAGGGTCTGTTTGAATTAAGGGGAAAAAAATAGTAGAATAGAGTTATTTAAAAATAGATTAATTTTGGAATAATTATACTTTACTCTTTTTCTCTTCATCCAAACGGACCGGAAGGTTTTGTATTGGTTGGTGGTGTTGCACTGGACTGTTTTATTTTCCTGAAATTGAAAGTAAAACGAAGGCTCTAGCTCGGAACAAATGGACAAGTTACCTATATTTTAGATCTTTTGGTTGGAAGACGAAACGGTGAGGAAAAGAAGAAAGACAAAAATCAATTGTGCTTACCTGATCCGGACCAAGGGAAAAAAATAGTTTATAGTGGAACTGGTTTTTTTTTTTTTCTTTTTTGATGGGGCATAGTGGAACTGTTACCTCTAGCAAGAAAGCAACTTAAAATCTAAGCAAATTTTTTCTTTCATCCCTATCTTATCTGATGTCATTTCTCCACATTTTATCCATGGGAATTGTGGATCAACAGAAAATACCAAAAGACACGGGCAGGTAAGAATTTTTAGGTTGGCTATTCTTTCCTTTGCGTGAAGATTTGATGGGACTAGAATATATCCTATGCGTGTATAATTTATGAAAAGTGCAAAAAGGTATATCAATTTTGCAGTTCTCTTATACGAACACTACAGCAGAGTATTTTAAAAGTTAATACGTTAATATATAATATATATATAAAAGAATATCATATGATCAGAGTTTTGTAGTTTAACTATCATTTTTTATACTTTTTTATGAAAATTTTTGAGATTTGAATTTTCCATCCTTGTTGTTAACTTGTTATTATTGAATTTATTGAGGTAGGGGAAACTACATTATATCACATATTCCCCTCCTTTTTGTTTTTGTTTTTGTTTTTTGTTTTTTGTTTTTTGTTTTTTTTTTTCCTGTTTTAGACTTCCTTTTTTGTTTTAGAGACTTTGATTAGTCTGTAAGGTAAATAAAATGAATGTATAATCTATAATTGGTAAAATATAAAGTAAAATACTAAATAAAATTTTATTTTTTGCTAAATATATTTTCCTTTTTATGGTAGAAAACAAGTTAATGGACAAAGACATCTATGCTTACAGTTAACATCTTAAAACATATAATACATCTCTCTCCATGGTGATTCATTACTTATATTTTTGGTTTACTTAACCTTATTTTTTTTTTGGTTGTACCTGGAATATTGTTGAAAGTTAAAAAACTTATTCAACTTAATTTTTATGTTATATTTTTAAAGTCAAAACAAATAAATTTAAGTTACAATGTTACATGAGTGCCTGTCTGATGTAATTTATTTATTCTAAATTTTAGTTTTTTTTATTTTTATAGTGTTTTAGTAGTAATGCTTAGGTTATTTTTGATTTTTTTTTTCCGTTGATGATTTAGTAATGTTTAGTTGTTTATAACGGTAGACTTAGGGGCGCACGCAAGTTTAGTTCAACCATATCCTCTCCATAATAGCACATGATCGGATTGTATCGAGTCTTAGAAATCCACACTTGCTGTCAATTGGTGGAGTACGTGGTGCTCATGGTGCTCATCCACAAGCCATTCAATTTATTTATTTATTTATTTTTGGCTAAATAAAAAAAAATAAAAAAAATAAAAAAAAGGAGAACTTAGGTATGAGCTCATTGACACATGCCACGTGACGATAATGAATAATATCACATTTACCACATGAGTTTTGCTAGGATTATTGCTTGAATCGCTCTTCTATAAGTGTTGGGAAAAGAACTCCTACCATCAAGCCACATGACCCACACCCCATGTTAACAAGCCATTTAATTAGCTAGTCGATTTGGTTAACCCTGTTTTTACCTCATTGATAGTGGTGTGTGGGGCAAAGATTTCACCAGATTTGATACAGATCTCATTCGATCAGTGAAAATCTCACTTCCACTGGACATGATATTAACGAGCATAGACCTTTTGCATCTTTGATTAATCCATTGCTTGGATTGATCAACTTCTGGTTCAAATGGACTCGGATTGAATGAGTTTGTGATTATGGGGTTTGGTTCAAGTTGGGGTATTTTTTTTTTTTTCTTCTTTTAATCTTATTAGGCTATTCCTGCTATAAATTTTTATTGGGAAAGGTTAACAAATACTGTTAAGGTGCAAAAAAAGAAAAAAAAAATGTCAAAAAAATGTAAAAAATGACATCAAGCGGTACTTATAAAACTGAAAAAATAAGATAAAACTGTAAAATAAAAAATAAAAAATTGTCCAAAAAATTTCAAAAAAAAGTTGTTAAGGGCACTTTGCAATATCCATTAACACAACCCATTTTTATTTATTTAGATTTTAAAATCTATAAACTCCATTTGGCCGCCGTGGCACTTTATTACCCAATTCCCACTGTACAACATCTTTATTCAATTATTCTACTCGCAAGCATGCAGAGCACCTGTGACAACCAAGAGATTCAGACCACTTGGTACTTTTTTTTTTTTTTTGGATGAGAAATAGACCACTTGACACTTTTCTCTCAATCACCCACTCTTTTTTTGTTTTTTATAATACCACCCACTTTGTTGTTCAAACGGAAAAAACTAAAAAGTATTTTTTTTATATTTTATGCCGGAGTGGGCGACAACCTGATCCAAAGTCCCCTCCTTTATACCTATTCACCGTACTCTTTCAACATTGTCGGAAACCCCTGCAATACGATACCTTTTCTTTTCATTCATATTTATTTTTTTATGTGGGTCGGCATAGGATACGATACCTATTCCAGATCCCCTCACATTTGTTTCACACTACTGGACCCACCAATATAGTGTACCTTTCCTGGACCCAGAGCCGAATGGAGAGAGAGAGAGAGATAGAGGCCTCAGCTGAGCTCAGCTGGGTCGCGCTGGATCCAGAAGCAACGATCAAAACATTGCATTGATTTTGATTACACACCTCCCACTTGACATGTCCCACTCAGTCTAACGTAGCCAAGCCGCTGTTTCCACGGTCTGATTTGGTTGTCGTGTCAGCTCGTAGCGTTGCCAGGTCCAACAATTAATTGCCTAATTTGTCAACTTGACCTTCCTTGCACGTTTCCACGTGTCAATCTTTCTAGATTACTACTACTACTATTACTATTTTTTCTTCTCTTTTGGCGCCAAAGCTGATTTTTCTTTTTATTTATTTTATTATTAAAAAATAAATAAAATAAACATTGAGATCTAGAAAGGATGATACGTTTTCCAAAGTGGGGCCACGTGTGTTGTGGTGGATGTTAAAAGCATTCACATGATGCAGGGGATGGTTAGGACATGTTATTGATGTCTTGGTTTTCACGAGGAGCATGGTGGGTGTGGACCGTACGTTGCAATATAAATCAACCATATCCGTTTCTGGACTCTATTTACTATTTTTTTTAAAAGCCTACAATTTTATAATTTTTTTTATTCTTTATTTATAAAATTTTAACCATTTCCCGTGATTTTAATCTTTATTATTAAATTAAGACAACAATCAATAATTAATATATGTTATAATTAAATCATAGATTTTTTATTTAATTATTAAAAATTTTATCAATTAAATTAATCTTTTTGTTAGATGTAAATTTTAATAAATCCACCATTGTGTTATATATTTTTTCTTGTATTCTTTATATTTGGAATTAAAAACAATACTATCTTTAAAAAATCCTACAATTTTATAATTTTATAATTTATTTATAAAGTTCCTACCATTCTTACTACCAAATCAAAATACCAATCAATATTTGATGTATACTATGATTGAATCCTAGATTTCTTATTCAGTTATCAGAAATTTTACTAATTAAATTAATGTTTTTGTTAGATGTAAAATTTAACAAATCCACCGTTATATTCTTTTTCTTGTATTCTTCATATTTGGAAAAAAAAATTTTAATAAAAAATCAATAATTATTTTATTAATCAAATATTTAAGTTTTAAGATTTTATAATATAAAATTATGCATAAAAATTAAAAATTTGAATTGAATACTAAATAATATCCAATTTATTTATAAAGTTTCAACCATTCTCGATGATTTTACTCTTTACTGTCAAATCTAAACACCAATCAATATTTGGTGTAGGCTATGATTGAATCATAGATTTCTTATTCAAATATCAGAAACTTTACCAGTTAAATTAATCTTTTTGTTAGATGTAAATTTTAACAAATACACCGTTTAGTTTTTTTTTTTTTTTTTTTTTTTTTTTCTTGTATTCTTCATATTTGGAAAAAAAATTAAAAATTAAAAATTAAAAAAATCAATAATTATTTCATTAATCAAATGTTTAAATTTTAACTTTTTATAATATAAAATTATATATAAAAATTAAAATTTTGAATCGAATAGTAAACAACATTCAATTAACACAAAATTTGACATCCGTGTTAATAACATAAAGAACATACAATTCAACTATTAAATTTTCAAAATATGTAACAATATTAATTTTTTAAGTGAAAACTGTAGCTATTAGTTACAATTAAGTTCATAGTCAAATTTTGTCCATAAAAATTAGGGTTTAAATGATTAAATCCCTATTCTAACTTAGTTGATGGAAAAATTTTGGCAATAAATTTTTGTATCATAACTTTTGTTACAATTTGAACATGACCAATTATTTATGTCCAAAATGACGAATTCTTTTAGTAGCTAAAAGAAGAAAATTTTGGGTGTTTATGGAAGTAATTGTGACCGTCAAAGTCAAAAGAATGGAAGGATTTGAGCCTGAAATCTAGCATCCGATGCAAATTTGTTTATAGAGTAGATTTAATTTAATCAAACGGTTGAGAGAATGAAATCAAAGATGTGCAGTGGAGATGAGTTTGATACTTTTGACTACATGTTAAAGTTATGTCCAAAATGGAATAATAAAAAGTTAAGTAGAGATGTGGGAGCAGCTAGGGCCGTACCTAGGTATGAGATCCAATGGGCGATTTCCGAGAAGTACCGTTTGAGATAGTTTAAGAAGCCAAAATGACTGATTGGTGGGAACGTGTCACGGGCTAGGATAGTAGGATTGCTTTACCTTCTCAATCTGCTAACAAATCTTAATTCTCAACCACACCTTTGCCCAGGTCAAGACTCAGATATACAGCGCTTCTTTTCCTTTTTTTTTTGCCTGCACTGTCAGCTTTGATATTTCCGTCTAAAATACTAGTCATTGCTTTACATGCCACGAGAGAGACCACGTTTTTTGAATAAATCCACGGTTTGAAGGGAAAGTGAATACACAAATAATTGCATAAGAAAATGACTAATAAAACTTTTGTTTTTGCCTTCGAGGGTCAGATACTGGCAACTTAAAATTTTGTAATAAAAAAAGAGGGAAGGAAATGTGGCATCTAAAAACTCCACCAAATGACTACAATTTGATAATTGTTAATTCCTATTAAGTTGAATATTTAGTGAATTGTTTTAAAGTGTTTGACGGGTTTGATGCCTGTGCCTTTATAGCGGCTTTCAAATAGAAAGCATGAACCACGTTATATGGATCTTTGTATAATGATGAATAATGGAAATTATTGTTTTGCACCGAAAAAAAAATGGTGCTGTATCCTGTATGGTGGGTGACATAACACTAAGGTAACATTAAGGGGACAATTTGTGTTCTCGTATCAGGTTTGTGTTGTGTCAACTCATGAGTATCCATCTATATGAGTAAACATTAACCCGATATGTTTATTAAACGAGTTAAGATTCTTCAACCTTAATACAACCCATTTATTAAACGAGTTAGTCATGTCGATCTGTATATCAAATTTTATCAAAATGAAAAAAAAAAAAATTATGAAAAAACAAACAAATAAATATTTTTAATATAAAATTTAGAACTAACGAGTAATTGCATCACAAATAACTATTTAAAACTAAAGTATATCTCAATATTACAAATAATCAATCACAACATGTCAAAAAAAAAAAAAAAAAAACCACAACAACTAATAATTTTATATACCTAGGGTTTGAAGAGTATATTGGTAAAATATTATTTAATTAAATAAGTCAAACAAGTTCCATGGGTTGAGCACTAACCCAACTTGTTTATTAAATAGGTTGGTTGTGTTAACCCGAATATGACACGAACCTATTAAGTTCCAACCCATAACCTGCTAATTTCGTTTCATGTAGTATTAGGTTCACGAGTCGTGTCCAATTTTGTCACCCTAACATAACACTTTAGAATTTTTATTTTTATTGTTGTTGTTGACACTCATAAAGTACATATTAAAATCTATAATTTCTAATGTTCTGCATTTGTATAAGACAATACGGTTTAGAAGAGTTCAAGTGGCTTACATTATGTATTATTAGTCATTTCATTCTTTAAAAAAAAAAAAAAAAAAGTATTATTAGTCATTTACTTCATTAAGTATTTTATGAGACGGTTTCATAAAATCATTCTTTTACAACATGTGAAATTCAGATGTGTAAAACTCACATATGAGAGTGGGATCCTTCATAAGATTGTCTTATATGATAACTTTTTATTTAGAAGACTGTATCGTCCTCATATTATTGATTTACTAGTGTGTAGTTCCATGCATATGTAATGATACAATTAAAAATAATTACAATTATTAAATTCAAATTATACATTTTTTTCAAGTAGAGGTTCAAACTATATGTATTAGCTTACACTTTTTTAAAACCATACATTTTTAAAATATGTAGTTGTTTCTCATTATATATATATATGGTTTAGAATTTAATTGGTCTTAGATTATTCGGTTTTTGTACCCAATAATTCACTTACCACAAAAATTAAAAATTAGATGGATACATGGTGGAAAATTAAACTCTAATTGAACTCCACTTTAGAATCTAATTGGATTTGGACTCTTATATTTTTATACTTAATAATTCACTTGGTACAAAATTAAAAATTAAATGGGGCACTTGGCGCAAAATTGAGAATCAAATATAAAATCTGATTGGATTTTCTCTGAGTTTTGATTGTTAATATATATATATATATATATATATGTGTGTGTGTGTGTCTGTGTGGGGGGGGGGGGGGTACAAGAATTTCAATAATGTAATTGCACCACGTGTCATACCCATGACCGAGAGGGCCATTATCGTGCCGAAGAGGTCACACCCTCGGACAGTAAGGCCATGTTAGTGGCATGTTACCAGAGGAGGTTATATTGTAGAGAAAGAGTTTTGGAGAATGGGTTAGCCTTGACATGACTGAAGGGATGGTGGCTGCCACCACATTTAATGCATCCTACCAAACCTTCTAACTGCATTTATGTGGAGAAGACCCCTGAACAATGCTACCTTAGCTGCTGCAACTCACAAGGGGTTTGGGAAGGTGTTTGATGGGACAAGCACTCAAGTAGTAGCTTGGACGATCAACAAATGGAGGACCAAGATCATCTAAAGGGAGCTATATAATGTAATAGACCCTCCAGGAAGAGGGGATCAGGAAATTTGTAGAAAAATCACTATAGCAACAAAAACTGAAAGTGCATCCCAATTTAAAAGAAATATACATAAGGACCACTCTCCTCGGGATTTTGCCAAGGAAGGTTTTCTTTGCACAGGGCTTGTTTTTCTTTACTTTCTTACTATCTTTGATTCACTGTGCATGTTGTTTGATCCATTGAAGCCTATCTTTTAAGCACACTCTCTACAAATTCACTGTATTGGGCTCTTTGGGCCTTAATCCATTCATCTTTTGGGATTAGGAACCAAAACCCACCCTTACAATTGGCGCCGTCTTTGGGAAATCTCGAGCTTTAGTGAGTTCAATGTCTAACCATGTTAGGATCAAGGCAAGACCGGGAGGAGTTTGTTGGTTCCCAACGTCAAGATCAATTCCTTAACCTTGAGCGAAGGAGGGACCGCAAGGTTAGTGTGCACACCACACATACTAGCAGGAGCCAATCTCGAGGTGGGAGTTACAACTCTCATGAGGAGAATACCAGAAGCATGCAATTGGAGTTTGACTATCTTTGTAGGAGGCTACGCCGCGAGCGACGGAGAAGAACTTCTTTAAGTTCTAGCCCTTCTTCTGATGATGATGAAGATGATAGCTACAGGCCCAGGTCCAAGACTCCTCCCAGTGAGTCTTTTTCGTATGATAAGGATCATCATTACAAGCAGAGGAGTAAGAATTCGTCTCGCAAAGGTCTGGGCAATGATGCTATGAGCAGGGCTCTTAACCAGATCTCTAAATCATCATTTACGGGTAGAATTAAAAGGGGAAAGCTTCCTAGACATTTTACTTAGCCAACATTCACCATGTATAATGGCAGAATGGACCTTATGGAGCACGTCAGCCACTTCAACCAAAAAATTGCCGTTCACTCCCGGAATGAAGCCTTGATGTGCAAAGTGTTCCCATCTAGTTTGGGGCTCATGGTGATGAGATGATTCAATGGTCTGAAAGAAGATTCTATTAGCTCCTTCAAGGAGCTCACTAGGGCCTTTCGGGCTCAGTTCGTGACTTGCAATAGGGTTCCTCAGTCCTTGGATTCCTTGCTGTCTATGACTATGCGAGAAGCGGAGACCTTGAAAACATATTCTGATAGGTATTGGGAGATGTTCAATGAGATAGATGAGAACTTTGATGATGTGGCTATAAGGACTTTCAAGGTCGGCTTCCCTGTCGAGCACAATCTAAGAAAGTCTTTAACCAGGAAACCAGTTAGGAGTGTGTGTCAGCTCATGGACCGTATTGATGAGTATAAGTATGTTGAAGAGGACCAGTAGCAAGGAAAGGGGAAGGCTAAGGTGGTCCCTTAGGACAAAAGGGATTTCAGGTCAGATAGGTACAATAACAACTAACCTTGGAGAGATTTTACGTGGCATTTTGGATCTACTGCTACTCAGGTAGTCAGTATTGTGTTCCGAGAGCTAGTACACCAAATCCTGGAAAAAAAATCAAGAATGAGCCATACTTTCAATGGCTAAATATGATGGGGGGAGACCCCACGAAGCTTAACCAAAGTCTTCATTACCAGTACCACCAGGAATGAGGGCACACTACCAAGGATTGTAGGACTTTCTGGAGCCACCTGGAGCAATTAGTTAAGGCGGGAAAGTTGAAGCAATTCCTGTATCAACCCAACGGACAGGGTGGTTAGGCAAGGTTGGGGACTCAGAGAGATGCTTCTGCAAGACCACCTTTAGGTACAATCAGTGTCATTCTTGTTGCTTCGAGAAGGACTGGTTCTCAGCTATCCCAAGTGATGTTTATAGCTTGACCATCTGCAAATGGCTCATCTCCTGATCCGAAAAGGAGTAGAATGGAAGTCTGGCCGACTTTGAGATTTTCGGATGAGGATAAGGTTGGGACCTTGCAACCATATGATGATGCCCTGGTGGTCACCTTCAGGATAGGTGGGTACGATGTGAAGAGAGTGTTGGTAGATCAGGGTAGCGGCACAAAGATCATGTACCCTGACCTATTTAAGGGACTGAAGCTAATGTCCGATAACCTGACCTACTATGATTCCCCTCTAACAAGGTTAGAAGGGAAGATTGTCTTTTCAAAAGGCCAAATCCGACTACCCGTTCAAACAGGGACAGAGGTCGTGGAGGTGAACTTCATCGTGGTAGATGCCTACTCCCCCTACACTGCTATTATGGCAAGGTTTTGGTTTCATGCCATGTGAGTCGTACCTTCTATCCTGCACCTGAAGGTGAAGTATCCGTCTGGGGATCGGGTTGAGGAGTTGGTGGGGAGCCAATCTATGGCCAGGCAATGCATGGTGGTTGCAATTAAACATCAGACTGGAGGTGAGTCCTCAGCCTCTATGAGGCGAGACTTATAGTAATCAAAGGTGCTAGTGTTGTCTATAGGGGCAGTGGTATAAGGGGCTAAGAGTGAGTAACTGGAAAGAATTGTTATTGGCGACGATGAGGAAAAGTTCTTTCTATTCAGAATTCAGCTGCCTCCTCGGGAGAGGCAAGAGCTGAAGGATTTTCTTAGAAAAAATATTGATGTATTTGCGTGGAGCGCCTACGACGCCTCTAGGGTGGATCCAAATTTCATTTGCCATCATTTAAATGTCAATCCATCTGCCATCTTCAAGAAGCAACCACCTTGATGCTCATCTAGGGAACACTCTGATGCTGTCAAAGGGGAAGTACTTATGCTTAAGCGGGCTGAGGCTATAAAGGAGGTATTCTACCCCGAGTGGCTGGCCAACGCAGTGGCGGTGAAAAAGAAAACTGGGAAGTGGCTAGTATGTGTGGACTTTATAGGTTTAAATAAAGCTTTCCTAAAAGACCCTTTTCCCCTGCCTCGAATAGATCAATTGGTAGACGCAACTGTAGGTTTTGGATGCTTTTCAAGGTTATCATCAGATAACGTTAGCTTTGGACGATTAGGAGAAGACTACTTTTCTTACACCCACTGGGAATTACAACTACAAAGTAATGCCCTTCGGATTGAAAAATGCAGGATTCACCTACTAAAGGATGATGACTAGGATATTTGAGCCTTAGTTGGGCAAAAATATTGAGGTGTATATAGATGATATAGTGGTAAAGAGTAAAGTAGATTTCGAGCATATAGATGACCTAAGGAATATTTTCAAAATACTGAGGAAACACAAAGTGTGCCTGATGAGAATCAACAAGCATTCAAAGATCCATTGCATGTTCCAGTTGGGTCTATTACTAAAGCAAGATCCAAGAAGATCAAAGAAGCACTTAATGGGCTGATTCAAGAGATTTGGGCTAATTCAAACGCAGGACATTCCAAGTTGGGCCCAAAGAAAGATGAAGGTGTAATAAATTTAATTCAAGCTATTGAGGGCTGATTTGGCTTAATTGGGCTTGATTTATGGCATGGATTAATGACTAATTGATTTTCTAGCTCCATATCAGTCAATAGATATTTTTCCTATTCTGGAGCTTCTAATTTCGAACCAGATCTACCTTAATTTTAGGCTTTTATTATTTAGAAAGTTTTTTTAGCTATTTTCCTATTTTGAATTTGCTAATTTTAGACCAAATCAACTTTTATTTAGGGTTTTATTATTTAGTACGTTTTTAGATTTTCTAGTTTTAGTCATGTCTTATAAATAGTATGCACTCATTGTAATAGAGGAGAATTATTGAATAAAAATTAGAAAAAAGGTGAGGCTTTGCTCTTCTTTTGGTTCTTCAAGAACTGTGAATTTATCAGGGATTCTTCCTTGTGGCGTTCAAACTTTATACCTTTGGTTCCTGATTCAATTATAATCATTGGGTCAAGGTGTTACACTTATACCTTTGGTTCACGTTTCAATTATAAACGTTGGGTCAAGGTTTCTATCAAAAATCTGAATTTTAGTTTTCTTGGGCAAGTATTCCAATATTTTTGTTGGGTCTCAAAGTGTGTTGATTGAGGTTCGCATCAGTGCCTTAATACCGCTAAGTGTTCTTTTGGTTTAGGCTTTAGCAAATTTTGGGTTATATGGTTTCCCACTATGGGATTGAAGTTGACCCTAATCAGATTAAAGCAATTAACAACCTACAGCCTCCTCAGAATCCCAAAGAGGTCCAAAAGTTGACAGGAATGATTGCCACCTTGGACCGATTCATTTCTCGGTTAGCAGACAGGTGTAGGCCCTTCTTCCAGTTATTGCATAAATGGAAAGGATTTGAATAGATAGAGGAATGTTCCTCGGCCTTTTAGTAACTAAAGGAATATCTTTCTCGACCATTTATTATGTCCAAACCCTAGGAGAAGGAGGTTCTATTTGCCTACATTGTTGTAGCCCCACACGTTGTGAGTTTGGTGTTGATACGGGTTGATGATGGGGGTACAGAGACTAGTTAATTATGTGAGTAAATCACTACATGCGGCAGAGGTTTGTTATTTGCCCTTGGATAAGGCTATTTTAGCAGTAGTACATGCTACAAGGAAGCTTCCACATTACTTCCAGGTTCACACTGTTGTGATTCTAACCCAACTCCCTTTTCGACCACTGCTTCAGAAAGCTGATTACACAGGGAGGGTTGCAGAATGGGGAACGATCCTAGGAGCTTTCGATATCAAGTATTTGCCTCGCACTTCTATAAAGGGCCAGGTCCTTGCCGATTTGGTGGTTGAGTTTGTTGAGCATTCGTTTGAAGAAAACGGTGAAAGACAGAGTATGGATGGAAAATCAATTGGGATGATCTCCTTGCAGGAACCTCTATCTTGGAAGGTGTATGTTGACAACGCAACAAACCAAAGGGGATCAAGAGTGGGACTAGTTGTAGTATCTCCTAAAAGGATCATCATTGAGAAATCCTTAAGACTATGCTTCTCGGCCACGAACAATGAGGCTGAGTACGAGGCTTTATTGGTGGGAATGGATATGGTCCAGAAAATGGGAGGAAGAACAGTGGAGATATTTTCAAATTCGAGGTTGGTTGTAGGCCAAGTAAAGGGAGAATTGGAAGCCAAGGATGTGAGAATGCAAGAATACTTGAACCAAGCTAGGCACTTGCAATCAAGATTTGACTCTTTTTCCTTACATCAAATCCTTAGAAATAAAAAAACGCATGTTGATTCCCTTGCCACTCTTGCAACCTCTTCGGCGCAGAGTTTACCTTAGGTTATCCTGGTTGAGGATTTTTGTAAGCCTACTGAGATGAAGAGGGAGAAGGTCCAGATTCATCAACTTAGGGTTGGACCTAGTTGGATGGATCCTATTGTCCTATTCCTTAAAGATGACATCTTGCTCGAGAAGAAGGGGGAGGTTGACAAAGTGCAAAGAAAGACTCTTTGATTTTGGCTGTCTGAGGACCAAAAGTTATACAAGTACTCTTTTTCTAGGCCATATTTGTTATGCATCCATCCTGAAGTAGTGGAGCTACTTCTAGAAGAGTTGCATGAAGGGATTTGTGGAAACTATACAGAGACAGATCCTTGTCTCACAGGGCCTTTACTCAGGGATATTGGTGCCCTAATATGCAAAGGGAAGCACAAGAATACATAAAGAAGTGTAACCAATGTTAGAGATTTACTCCCAACATTCATCAGCTAAGGGGCATTCTTAATCCTCTATCTAGTCCCTGGCCTTTTGTTTAGTAGGGCTTGGACATTGTGGGGCCCTTCCTCAAAGTAGCAGGAAACAGGAGATGGCTTTTGGTCAGTATTGATTACTTTACCAAGTGGGTTGAAGCTAAACCACTGGTGAACATTAGGGACGTAGATGCTAAAAGATTTGTGTGAAAGAACATTGTCACTCGATTTGGGATTCTTCATACCCTTATCTCAAACAACAGACTTCAGTTTGATAGTAAGGCTTTCAGAAGGTACTATTGTGAATTGGGTATCACAAATAAGTATTCCATTCCAGCGTATCCCCAGGGGAATGGACAAGTCGAGGTTGTCAATAAGGTCATAGTGAATGAACTCAAGAAGAGGTTGGATGATGTAAAGGGCAAATGGGTGGATGAGCTTCCACATGTTCTCTGGACATATCGGACTACCCCTTGTAGGTCAACGAGGGAAACCCCCTTTTCAATGACTTATGGGGCCAAGGCTGTGATTCCTCTAGAGACTGGATTCCTAACGCTGAGGACTAGCTTATTCGTATCAAATAGCAATGACAACCTACTTGAAAAGAGCCTAGACCTAGTTGAAGAACAGAGAGAAAATGTCACGGTTCAATTAGCATACTATTAGTAGAAGCTCAAACAGGGGTACGATTCAAGTGTGAAGTTAAGACCGTTGGCCTTTGGGGACTTGGTATTGAGAAAGGTTGTGGGTACTGCAAAAAACTCAGCATAGGGGAAGTTAGGGCCTAATTGAGAAGGGCTATACCGTATCACCTTGGTAGCAGGCATAGGTACATATTTTTTAGAAGATCTGAATGAAAATGTTGTACCACGACCCTGGAATGTAAATAACCTGCGAAGGAATTATTATTAATGAAAGGCAGCTCTGCCATTTTTTTATTTATGACATGTGTTGTGTTAACTACTTGTTTGAATATTCAAAAGAACCTTGGTCATGCCTGGTTTCTCGGACCACATACCTTAGGTAAATTAGTAAATATTAAACAGAACCTTGATCATGTCTGATTCCTCGGACCACATACCTTGGGTAAATTAATATTCTTAGTTATTTGTTGGAAATGTTAAACAGAACTTTGGTTATGTCTGGTTCCTCGGACCACATGCTTTGGGTAAATTAATACTCTTTATTACTTGTTTAGATGTTAAATAGAACCTTAGCCATACCTAGCCCCTCGAACCACATGCCTTGGGCAAATAAACACTTGGCAAAATCACCATGGGTAGGACCTCGGCATATGCATCATCACATGAAAAGAAGGACTCACCTTGGATCTTGGTTAAAGGATGCTAAGGGTACATTCATAAGGTACTCTTAAAAAGAGAGATCTCAGACACCCTCTTTTCCTATTAAGTGTTTTGTTTCTCTTTAAGGACTTAGACCTCCTTGTTGATTACACAGTTTTCAGTACCAACACATAGTCATTTTTCTCACTGTTTACATGGGTTCAATTTATTTGAGTTAACAACAATTCATCACTATTAGCTTTTGCTAAAGTATGGGTGCTCACCTTTAGAAGCATCATTAATCTAAAGTCTCAACAAAGGGCAAAACAACAACTACAGCCAACTAGAGATAAATACTGCAAGAAAAACAAAGGTTTATAAAGCAAAAGTTGATGTCTTTTCATTGAACAAAAGAAAGATACATTATAAACAATGGCAAACTGCCACAACAAAAGAAAAGTAAAAAAGAAAAAGAAAAGTAAGATCTTAAACTATGCCTTGGCTGGAGAAGGATCTTCTTTGTTGCCAGGCTGGGAGACAAATGGGACAGTGGCTGGATTAGTTTCCTTGGATTTGGAATTAGCCTCCTTTGCCTTGGGAGCAGTATCTTTGGCCTTAGGAGTGGCATCCTTGAGCTTGAGAGCAGCCTCTAGATCTTTGGCCTTTGGTAGGGGCTTGACCTCCTTGCCCTCACCCTTATCCTCTGGCTGAGAACCACCCTAGCTAGCCCCCTTACTCTTAGCCATCTCAATCCCCAGGCCATTTGGAGATCTCGGGGGGGGAGGGGGGGGGGGGGGGGGGAAGAGGCTTGGGTGACAAAAGGCTGCTTAAAGGAGGTTGGTGCAAGGGTAACAGGAGGAGGGAGTGCAATTGGAACTTCATGAATGTTTGAAGGGTAGTAGATGTTCTTAGCCTTCCTCCACTTTGAAGCAGTAGGGACTCCTACGAGGTTGAGTGCTTCCGACCACACCTCCTGGTAGTAATCCCTGTAGACCTCAGCCAGCTCCTTCGCCAGATGGACCTCGGTCTATTGCACGTCAA
The DNA here is from genome assembly GCF_932294415.1 of Quercus robur. Classification (NCBI taxonomy): domain Eukaryota; kingdom Viridiplantae; phylum Streptophyta; class Magnoliopsida; order Fagales; family Fagaceae; genus Quercus; species Quercus robur. Next base: position 42,158,396 of record NC_065534.1, on the reverse strand, counting down.
GGTTGTAGGATGCTTGTTTTGAAGCCTCCGCAACTTCCTTAGCCGCGCGAGCAGCCTCCTTGGCCTTCTCCAATTCCACCTTCAAGTTTGTAGCCTGTTGCTTGGCCATGGCTAGCTCAATCTTGGTGTAATGAAGCTTCTTGTGTTGATCCTCAGCTTGCTCCTGAGCATTCTTGAGGCCAACCTTGGTGCTCTTCCTCTCCTTCTCCTCTACCCTTAATTTTGCGATGAGCTCTTTGATCTTTTACTCAGTGGTGCCTAGGGCCTTATTGGTCTTGGAGCAAAGGTTGGCCTCAGCCTTGGCCTTGTTTCAGGCGTCGTTCATCCACTCCTTGGTTGTGAAGACCTCCTAGATGGCTTGCACAGAAATAACAAACGAGTACGTTATTAATATAGGAAGAAGGTGACCTAACTTGGTGTTAGCAAGACATGTTTAGAAAACTCACCAAAGCCAGGTCCCTCTTTAGGGACAAAAAGAGGTCTGACTGCCTCACATTCCTCAAGGCAGCCATATCCTTAAGCAGTAGAAGGGGCTGCTCTAGGGCCTTGGCGAGGTAGTGGGCATGCCTTTTTTGGAACTCCTTGATGGGGGAGCTTCGAGGTATGACTGCCCCCTTTAGCTCTAGCCGAGGCTCCCATGTAAGGTTTTGAGGGAGTACCTTAACCATAGAGTATGGTCCTCCTTGCGTTCGACCGAGAAGGCCCTCCTTTTACCCTTGGCCATCTTTTACTGCTTGGGCTCCTTTTGAGGGACCAGTTCCCCCTCCTCAGCCAACTCCTGTTCCTTCCTCTTCTTCTTCAGGTTGGCGACAACAAAAGGGTTAATTGTAGGAGGAGGAGGAGGAGGGGGAAGAGAAAGGGGAGATTAAGACCCTGAGGTGTCCTTGGGCATCGACCCCTTGGCCTTGTCTACGAGGAGCTTGCGCAAGCTCTTCTTCCTGTTTAGAGCCATTTCTTCTTCTTCTTCCTCTGAACTGGCGTCCATTCGAGCAATTATGAACCTAGGGGTATGAACGCTAAAAGACCTGTCAAGCTCGTCCTCCAAATCTGAGACCTGGATCACAGGCTCTTTTTGCTCCTTTCTCTTTTCCTCAAGATGATACTGGTTTATCTCTGTCTCGAGTAACAACCGCGAGGAAGTTTTCTTTTCTCTTGGGACTACTGCTTAGGGGGGAGAGCGACAAGAGGGTAACTCAACTGGCACAATATCTTCTTGGGCTAAAAAGTCGGGCATCGAGACGTCTATCCGAGCTAGTTGAGGATCACCTGCTCTGATCGCGTGGCCCATGTCCTGAAACTTGTTGAACAAGGGCTTGAAGTTGTGGATAAGGTGGACAGCTCTCAGTTGTCTATTTTCGCTCACAAACGCTTCGGCTCTCAACACCTTGTTAAGGTCCGCGACATTGATGAAGTTATGGTTGGGAGCTACATGCCTTTTATTTGCAAAAACAGTTGAGAAGCAAAACCACAGTTAGAAAGATGAACCATTAGTCAGAAGAGAACAAAGTGTCGGAGGAATAAAAAAAGAAAAAAGAAAAAAAAAAAGAGGCGAACCACAAAACTAAGTCCCGTGTCAAAGGACCTAAACCTAAGGCACCCCACCTTATTCTCCCTCCTGGGTTGGGCAGTGAAGATCGTCATTCCATTCACCAGAGGCGATTAGGTAGTCATCTTTCATGCCCTTATTGGACTTGGGAAGACACGAGACGAGCCTAACAACTAAAGACCTAGACTTAAGGTAGTAGCCTGAGTCTGCTAACAGATGGCACTCGTACATCCAAATGACATCGTGCCAGGTGAGGTTCAACCCCATTTGGTTGTTGAGAGCGTCTACACTACTTAGAATCCTAAATAGGTTGGGTGCGCATTGGTGGGGGCACAGCCTATGGGCGATCAAATAGTCCTTAGTCGCATTACCTATGGGAAGCCTCATTCCCTCTTCTATGAAGGCGATCATAGGAATGATGACTTCCCCTTCATTCCTGTGAGTTAGCCATTCACCCAGAGAGTAGCATCGCAAGGAAACGCCCTGGGAATGTGATACAAGGCCCTAAACCTCTCCATACTTGGGGGGGAATCAACTAAATGAGTGAACCTACCCATCAAAATAGACTAAAGGGAAGTGAAGGAAATATTTGTGAAGAAGAAGCAAAAAGCAGAAGGTCGAGGAGACTGGTTGAGGAGAAAATAGCCTAAGAATGAAAAAACTTACGAAAATAAGGATAGAGGTCATTTCAGGAGCTTCTCAAAAGTTTGAAGATTTGGGAAGTCTTGAAAATTTGGAGATTTAGGAAGTCTTGAGAGTTCAAAGATTTGAAAAGTGAGAGAAATGAATCCCCCAGGCGCCTTATATAGGAGGTAGAATTGGGTGGGAGTTATCTTGCCCAAAATTTAAGGAGAAATGCCAACCGTAGGATCTCCATCTCACTGTAGGACGTGGGCAACAAAGTGTCACCTGGAGCATTTAATGAGACGTTGCGGACTCCGAATTGCCAGAATAGTTATAGGGCATGCGAAGTGACATTCTCACGTGTAGAAGTCAAAGAAACGTGTGGAATTAATTATCCAAGGTCAAAACCCCACTTTTCTCCCCGGATAAGAGGAAAAACTTAGAGTTTTGAGGGACTATTGTGGGGTACAGGAATTTAAATATGGTAATTGCATCGCGAGTTATACCCATAGTCGAGAGGGCCATTATCGTGCTGAGGAGGTCATACCCTTGGACAGTAAGGCCACGTCAGTGGCACGTTGCTAGAGGAGGTCATACTGTAGAGAAAGAGTTTCGGAAAAAGGGTTAGCCATGGCATGACTGAAGGGATGGTGGCTGCCACCATATTTAATGCATCCCACCAAACCTCCTAGTTGCATTTATGTGGAGAAGACCCCTGAACAGTACTACCTTGGCTGCTGCAACTCACAAGGGGTTTGGGAAGGTGTCTGATGGGACAAGTACTCAAGTAGTGGCCTAGGCGATTAACAAATGGAGGGTCAAGATCATTTAAAGGGAGCTATATAATGTAAGAGACCCTCTAGGAAGAGGGGATCGGGAAATCTGTAGAGAAAACACTGTAGCAACAAGAATTGAAATTGCATCTCAGTTTAAAAGAAATATACATAAGGACCATTCTCCTCAGATTTTGCTGAGGAAGGTTTTCTTTAGACAGGGCTTGTTTTTCTTTACTTTCTTACTATCTTTGATTCACTGTGCGTGTTTGTTTGATCCATTGAAGCCTAACTTTTAAGCCCACTCTCTACAAATTCATTGTATTGGGCTCTTTGGGCCTTAATCCATTCATCTTTTAGGCTTAGGAACCAAAACCGGTCATTACAATATATATAGATATAGGTATAGATTAGTTTTTTCTATTTCACATAATATTATGAAAATTATTGATTTTGTTTGATGTTGAAATCCTTATCATACAATTGTCACATGAAAAACTTGAATATCATATTTTATTTTCATGTCTTTTTTTTTTCTTCGAAAAGCTAAATCACAATTTTGGCCCTTAAAGTTTTGGGTTATATTTATTTTTAGTATTTATGTTTCAAAAATTTTATTTTAACCATTTATATTTTATTTTGTTTTCATATTAGCCATGTTGTCTGATTCTATTAGTAGTCTAACCATTCATAATATTTTTCTTCTTCCTAAAGCTATGAAATTCTTGTATTCCATAACATTTTAAAGTTATTATATATTTCATGAAATAATTAAACATGAAAGAAACTTAATAATTAAATTACTAACGGAAATGAACAGCAGAACCAATATAAAAACAAAATCAAATATGATGAGCCTATGTAAAAATTTTGAAACATAAATAGATAAAATGAAAAAAAAAAAAAAAAAAAGGACCTCAAACTTTAATTACCAAAGTATATTTTATCTCTCTTTTTATTTTTTTATTTTATAATTCAAAAGGAAAGTATATTGTTATCTTAGTATATATAAGTACCTTTCTTTTTAGCTAAGAATATAAGAGTAACAATTAAATACCTAGGTGCTATGATACATAATAAGTAATGTTAGAAAACATGACCCAGATCTATGAGATACAAACAATAGAAAAGAAAGAGTAGAAAATATTCTCTCATAGATTTACATGTTTCACCCAAAAACCAAGGCTACGTTCACAAGTTTGTTGTAATTTTATTACAACAACTGCAACAAGAGTTACATGAACTAGTCATTAACCTGTGTGATGCAGGGGAAAACCACTAAAAATGAGATCAACTCCAAAATATAATATATATATATATATATATATATATATATATATATATATATATTGTAGCATACATAAAACTGTCGGATCCAAAGCAAGTTGCAAACTATCAAGCTTTATAATTAGAATAATTTTGCAAGTTAGACTACAAAATTGGGTAAAAGAATTAATTTCATGTTAGATTCTAGTTTTTATTGGTAGCAAAGTCACTTACATGATCGACTTTGGTCTCAATGGATCAACTATCAAGTGCAAATCCTTCATCTAGACATTCAAGTATTAGGATAAATAATGTGTTTTTGATAGGTAAGAATTAGGATAAATAACAATTACACATATACATAGAATAAAAAAAAAATTGTTTACCAAAAACCTCATATGTAAAATTTGTCCAAAAAGAAACATCAAATATTAATGCATGAGCACTTTTCTACATTAATTTTGAATAATCCAAGTGCAACAACATTAGAAACAACCTTTAGACTTCTTCCCTATTTCAAGTGGCTTCTAAACAATTTTCTTTTTACTTCTCAGTTCTATTCATCATTCTAGAATATAAAAATCACGATCAACATGTATGCATCTCATAAAATAAATAAGCAAGTTTTTTATATTTATTTTTTATTTTTTTTAAATTTTCCTTCACCCTTCTCAATTTGACTAAAGAGAAACCAAAGTGAATAACAAAAAGTTTATAATTTAAAATTGAAAAGTCAAAGTTTACTTTTTTTATGGCATTTCACATAGAGTAGATACAAAACCATGTTTTTTTATTATAAGAGTTCAAGCTAATTTCAAAACAAAAACAGGTCCAGTTCAGTATGATTAGCAAGAACCTTTGAGAATGAAACTACAACATACTTCAAATAATGATGAAATTGCCTATTCCATAATTTAAATCTCTTCCCTACAAATAAGAGGACTCATAATGTTGAAAGAACTTCCTCTTCTTTTAGTGGGTAAAACAGTAAGATCAAAAGTAATTATCATGTGTAACAAATATTATTAGATTAAAGTGAAAATAAATTGGTTAAGCAGAGATATTCAGCTGATCACAGATGTACCTACATCTTCTGCATCATCAAGAATTAGAATAGCACTTTCTTGCCCAAGCAAGATATCAAGACCCTTTTGATGTTCTTGGGTGCCAATCTTACGTGAAATCACTTTAGCACTTTAAGTACTCTCCCAGAGGATCAAGCAGCTTAGCCATTTCCAATGCATAATGCCGATAGGCAATCACGAATTGTGTAAATGTACATCTCAAACATTTCACTTTCTTCTTTTAAAAATGTGCGAATAAAGGGCCTTAGCTTCGTCATCATATATATTTTTCTGATAGTTAGCTTCATCTTCATATCAATCTGCATAAATTTCACCATGAAAAGGCTACCTTTCATGACACGTCCATTTCATAATTTTTTAATACCATAAGGCCACAAGCACATCAATTCACTTAAGTGGCCAGAATGTCAAAGAAAATACATTGCAATCAAAGCCTAAAGAGTTAAAAACTATATATTTTTAAAAAGAATAAACACATATCTTCTGTAGCAGAGCAGATATAGTGAAAGCAAAAGCCAACTTGATAATCAATCAAATTGATAAGAGAGCCTTTATTTAGTTTTCAAGGCCTATAGGGGACAAGGACACAAACAGTGAGGAAGGCATTATTCTTAAATAAATTTGTTTTTTAAGTCATGAGTGTAGAATGTTCTATGTTTTTACCACATATCCATGCAAAATGAGTACCATTATAGGGATTTTCTCCCAATAACTACCAAACCTTTCCTATATACAGTTCGCCTCATGCATTATGGAACAAAAAATCTCATGGTGATATTACAAATAAAGACAGTATTTAAGCTTGCCTTAAGCATAACATAAAAATCCTGACAATCTTTCTTAAAAAGAAGGGAGGGTGGGGGACAAAAAAAAAAAGTGCAGACAAGTGAGGCAGTGCTTCCCACAAATCAAAAGTTCCCACCCAAATATTCCTCAAAACTTCCGAGTGATTCATGGTTATGGTGATTTTACAACATAAGATTGCATAAGCAATAAACTATATCCTTTTCATTTCTTTGAAAGTTTTACCTACCTTTGGTTAGAAATCTGATCATACCATTAATAAACTGAAAACACTCAACTAAAACTTTCATCAACAGATTCAGAACCCAATGGTAATCATTCATATGACCTCTAAAGGTTCTACAACGTGACAAGTTACAATGGTATATAACCAAGCTTATTAGAGATGATCATACAAAAAAAAGATGGAATGTCACCATGATACTTGAAAACAAAGATATACAAAATAATAACCACACTGCCAAAGTATAATAATAGAGGGTAAAAAGAAAAACAAAAAGCCAACCATGAAGCAAAATTGATGAAAATCTTCAATTGGGTAGTCAAAATTCTATGGGGAGTGAAGCAAAAAATCTAAACCACAAATGAGAAGGAAAACAATCTCAACTTAAAACACAAAATTCCTATATCAAAACCAATCCACCCACAATACCCAAACCTAAATCACATTTAACGCTAAATAAAGGGACATAAAAAAAACACTTTACCGACAGTGGTTCCAGCCATTTGATGGTGGCGGTAGATCGGTGGAGACAACCTTCTGAACCCTCTCTCTGCGCCCTTATGGAGTCTCTTCAACAGGGATGAAGAATGAAACTCTAAATCAAGTCAATTGAAATACTAAAGCCTAAATCATATCTAACCGGTAATTTAAAAAAAAAAAAAAAAATTTACTAGTAATGTTTTCAATGAAAGACTTGTCTGGTGATGTTAAAGTCTCTCAAATTCTTCTCTTCCTCTTTGACTTTGCCTGTCCATTGTTGATGCTCTCAAAGCAATTACATCAGCTTGTGCATAAGATTCCGTCTATTTTACACTTAAAACCTACTTTTTCTATTTTACACTATCATTTTTACAAAACATTCACATAACTTTATCTATTTTACACAATATTTCAATAAAATATTCTTCTTTCCCAATTTTTTTATTATTTTTCTCAACTGCCTACATACAATACGCTCTCTCTCTCTCTCTCTCTCTCTGTGCCCATTTTTTTTTTCTGATTTGTTTCTCTCTCAATACCCATCTCTACACCCCTCTCAATACCCATTTGAACAGATCACCTCTCTCTCTCTCTCTCTCTCTCTCTCTCTCTCTCATTCTTTCTAAAAAACAACCAACCCAACCGACCGATCTACGAACCACGCCGGCCGGACTTCTTCACCATTCAAAAACTACCAACCCAACTAGCCGATTCACGAACCTTTCATTCTTTCTCAAAAACTACCAACCCAACCAGCCGATCCACGAACCACGCCGCCCGGACTTCTTCACCAGCAGATCCACTCTTCACCAGCCGATCCATGAACCAAGCTCCATAACCCTCTTACCAATCCAACCTCTCGGGTCTTTTTCTAGACCCATCGACCCAGATCGCTCGCCATCAATGGCTTTTTCTACCACTCCGTTAAGCCTCACACTTTTCAACAAACCTCTCCAATATTGCTGCTCTCACCCACAAGCATCGATCGTTCCAGTCAAGCACCGATCTATCTCTTTTTTTTTTTTTTTTTTTGGTAAACCGATCTATCTCTCTGTTGGTTTGTCTGTGTGGGTTTGTTTGTGTGTGGGAGTGTTTGTGTGTTGATTTGTCTATGTGGATGTTTTTGTGTGTGGGTGTGGTTGTGTTTGTGTGCATCTGAGGAAGAAGAAGATGAGAAGAGGAAAGTAATTGAGTTCATTGTGCACGGAGAAGAGAGAAAAAAAGGTGCGAACAAAAATTAATAAAATAATAAATACACATGCTACAGTAACTGTGCATATATACTGTAGCAATTGTTTATAAATGCACAATTATGCATAAGCTGGTGTAGATGTATTTTTGCTCAAATTGTGTAAAATTAGCCACTTTTTCCATTTTGCACAATCATGCCCAAGCTGATGTAATTGCTCTCAGTAATAGTGTAAGGTTGTTCCTTATGTATATATGTGGGTTTTTTTTTTTTTTTTTTTTTTTTTTTTTTTTTTTTTTAAATGGTGAAAATTAAAAAGTTTTGTGAATCGTAGCAAAATTGCACTGAAATGGTTTACTTAGTCCACCAATACAAACAATATAGTAGCGAGACTATGTGAACATCGAAAGGGGAAGGAAAAAGAAATTGAGCCACCCAAATTACACAAATAAACTCTCAATCAAAAGGAGAAGATGATTAAGAAAGAAAATCCCAAGCACTACAATTGAAAGGGAAAAACGAAAGAAATCAGTTTTACCAATAGTGGTTTCACTGGTTGAGCAGTGGTTGCAGGCTAGTGAAGGCAGGCCTCTGTTATTTCTCTTCAAGCATCACTGGGTTTCTTCTCTTAGAGGAAAAAGAGCATAATAGAAAAAGGAAAAAAAAAATTAAAGAGAAGTAAACAATATAAGAAGGTAGATAGAGTGGTTACAAACTGACACAGTGTGGGTTTTTAAAAGTTAAGTAAATTTTTAGTGATTTGTCCTGATTTTAAAGAAGTATTTGTTTCTGATCGAGGAGGAGCTGGTAGAGGGGAGTTAGAGCTGGTAGAGGAAGGCAGGGAAGAGAAGACACAGTATCATGAAAGGTAAAGGCAGAGTCTTTGTAAAAGGGAAAGGTAGAGTCGGGTTTTAGAAAAGTTCAATTACTTTTTTTTTTTTTAATACTGTGCTGATGTGAAAAATTATGAGAGTTTCAGAGGTTTCGGTTATATATATATATATATATATATATATATATATATATCTTCTCATTCTACATCTTCTAATATCACACTTGCGACCATTGCTCCCACTTAGATCCAATTTCACTCTAGTTGTTAAGAATTAGGAAACTTGACACAAACCTATGAGATGCATACAACAAAAACCAGAGAATATCAACACGCATACATAAAAGCACAGATTTACACAATTCACCCAAAATCAAGACTATATCCCTAGGATTATTGCCAATCTATTACGATGATTACAACAAGAGTTATATGGATCAATAGTGTACACACACACACACACACACACACACACACACATATATATATATATATAGGAGAAAATGGGCTTTTGCCCTTTTAAAAAAAGAATCTAGCATTTTGCTCGCTTTCCCAAACTAATTAGGAAAATGCTCATTTTTTGAAACTCAATTTTCTCAAAATCGAGTTTTAAAAAAAAAAAAAAAAAAATTTTGGAGTCCTATAGTGGTGTTCTAAGGAGCCTATAGTGACGTTTTAAGGACCTATAATGGCATTTTGGAACTTGAGCTCCCTGAACTCGAGTTCCACGCAAGTTTTTTTTTGTTTTTTTTGTTTTAGTTTTTTTTTCCCCTGTAACTTGAGTTCATGGAGCTTGAGTTTCAAAACGCCACTATAGGCTCCTTAAAACATCACTATAGGGCTTAACTCGATTTTGAGAAAATCGAGTTTTAAAAGAAGTGCATTTCCCTAATTAGTTTGGGAAAGGGGGCAAAATGCTAGATTGTTTGATAGGAAGGGACAAAGGCCAATTTTGTCCTATATATATATATATATATATCGAATTATTTAGGTTACATATTTGAAAATTACACAAAAGGAGTAAAAGGCAATCGAATTATATGATCTAACTATTGTACATCCCATAACATGTCGAATAACTAAAAGCAAGGATAACTCCCACAAAAAAGAAGAAAAAAAAAAAAAAAAAGGAAAAGAAAGAAAGGAAAAAAAAAAAAGATTGCATGGTGTCAAAATAAACCACGCAATACGTACTGTTAACTTTCATTTACACCAATTTACTCTCTCTCTCTCTCTCTCTCTCTCTCTCACATATATATATATATATATATATATATGTCAGGCTAATTATAGAATATTCTAGGAGTATTATAAATATATATATTTTCCTCTCGCATAATAATGAGTCTCATTAATTAAATTTATGGTGAGACCCACAAATTTTTTTTTTTTTTTTTAATTTAAGAAACAAATATACATACAAGGGAAAAGAAAAGAAGTTCTAATACAAAGACACACCATAATTTCATGAGACCCACAATTGATAAATGGGAAAATACACATTTATAATACCACTGCAATATTCTATAATTTTCCATATGTGGAATAGTCATCCTCTAATTCTTCTCTATCTTTTTAGTAATTTTATATTTGACTCATATTAAAAGTTTAAAATCCACTATCTTCCTTCAATCCTGAATAATATTATATGCAAAAGTTGGGCTTAACGTTATGCATGATGCAAAGTTGCAGACACAATTTTGCAAATATTTTATGCCCAACTAGGCCGCCTAATGATTTTCATTTTTCATTATCAATGGCTGGCCTGCAAGCATTCATTTTCATAGAGGCTGCGACCAAAGATGAAGTTTACTTTCCAATATTTTTCCCCATTAACTATAATGTCGCTTCATATAGTGGCGTAGGACAGCACCCAACCTTGAACCAAAACCAAAGATGAAGTTTACTTTCCAATATTTTTCCCCATTAACTATAATGTCGCTTCATATAGTGGCGTAGGACAGCACCCAACCTTGAACCAAAACAAAAATTGAGGTTTAATTGTACCTTCCATCCTAAATCATGAAGACTTGTAGACTCCACTATAATTGTCCAAATTTTATAAAGGAAAATAGTTGTGGCACACACCTATTTTCAGTGCAATCTATGGGCCAAAATAGCCCATTAGCATTAATTTTTGAAATATTTAGCAACAGAGCACTGTTTCGGAAATAATTAGGGAAATACCACTTTTTCTGGTACTCGAGCATGGTGAGCTCGAGTACCATCTTTTCATTGGTCAAACATCTTCTTAAAAAAAAAAACGCCGCTATAGGGCCCGAAAACGTCACTATAGGGCTTAAAAACGCCACTATAGGGCCCCTTGAACCTGTTATGGGGACTTATAAAAAATTTTGCAGGAAAACGCCGCTATAGGGCCCAAAAACGTCACTATAGGGCTTAAAAACGCCACTATAGGGCCCCTTGAACCTGTTCTGGGACTTGTAAAAAATTTTTGCAGGAAAACGCCGCTATAGGGCCCGAAAACGTCACTATAGGGCTTAAAAACGCCACTATAGGGCTCCTTGAATATGGGGCGATGGTGGATTAAAAAAACATGGTACTCGAGCTCACCAAGCTCGAGTACCAGAAAAAGTGGTATTTCCCTAATTATTTCCGAAACAGTGCTCTGTTGCTAAATATTTCAAAAATTAATGCTAATGGGCCAATTTGGCCGCAATCTATGTATGTGTGTAAAGGTGTGTAACTAGTAGTGTATAATAAAGTTGTACTCTTTTATAAATTACATCTCATAACTTGATTTATCGATACAATTAATAGTCACATGTAAATTATGTAATCATAAAAATTTAGCACATTAATTGGTTGCAAGGGCAAAAAACAACAAATTCAACCCTTGATGGTCATGTGACTTGTAAGATGATTGTTAATTTTGATAGTCAATCACATTATGTGAAGCAATTTGCAAAATTTATTATAATTGGAGTGATAATTGTAAATTTTCATAGTTTAAAGTATAAAGTGCAAGTCTCTATCCATGGAATAATCCCAATAGTGTTGTTAGGATGGTGGGATCTATCAAAGTTGATCTCCTTCCCATCCTTTGGCGATATGTGATCGCTATCGATACAAAACACCCATTTTATTTTACGCCATGCATGTTTGTGGAAAACATAAAAGATAGAAGAAAATAGAACGTGATGGGAAAAAAAAAATAAAAGAGGACGGCAAAGGTGAAGTGAGAAGTTCACATCAGCTTCAACTAACTGTTGGTTGGATGGATCTTGGTCCCTCATTTACACTTCATCTTTATTTTATGAGAAGTGATACGTTCACAACAATTTTTAGGTGGTAAGTTGTTACATGCTTTAATTTAAACTACCACTAAAATTACTTACTTACCTACTAATAACATCTTGTCACTTAAAATTTGTTGTAAAAATACGGTAGATATAACATTTCTCCTATTTTATTCACTTTAAAAAGGTCAATGTGAACTGCTTTATTGGTCATATGATGGACCATTCAATTCAAACGCAAGGGCAGGAGATTTTCTGTCCTTAAAAAAAAAAAAAAAAAAATCAATTTAGGATAAAAATTTTAAGAATTTTTAAGATAACTCAGCAAAGAACAAAATAGAATTATGTTAGGGTTAAGAGGACCGCTACTATTGGTCGTCCCATGGACCATTCAATTCGGATGATCCTAATTTTCTAAGGGTAATTGATTTCCTTTCATTTGATAAGCAAACCAATTCTTTTGACCCCAAAAACATAATTGACCCTCTTCAAAATTCAATTGATGCAAGTTGGAGGATTGTGTAAAAAAATTCGCTTGACCCACTCACACGCCCAACTTGCTCCGACTCATGGCAAACCACACAAGCTTCTTATGTGAGTTAGTGTGGGTTGGGTGGTTCCAAGGGCATGTTTGGTAGACTATAATAGACACTGTAATATAATAGTTATTTTTATAGTTTAGTTATTCTTTAGTTTGGTTATATTTTTAGTATAAGGAATAGTCATTCCTTATGAAGAACTATTTTTCAAAATGAGGAATAACTATTCCTCTTTAAAAATGTTGTATTAGCTATTCCTTAGTAAGTGCAATAATTTCAAAACTTAATATATTTCCAAATAAACAAACTTTCCATATACATCTAACAATTATAAAAATAAAAAATCATAAAAAATAACATATCTCTCTCTTAAATTAAAAAAATAACAATTTTTAAGGAGATATAATTATACGAGTAAGATATTTCCTAAAATAAATCTTAAATTTTATTCTAATGTTATAACTCACAACCAAACTTATGAATAGGTTTAGTTATTACATTACAACACATTTTATTCCTAATAATAAAAATTACAATTCATGTCGTAATCTCCGTTCAGTGTACCAAATATACCCGATTCGTCAAATTAGTGGGTTGTTTTGACTTGCGGGTTGAGATTTTTTAACCCTGTCAAGAATTGACCTGCATGCCTACAATTATAAGTAAGCATATTAAAGACACACACATAAAGGCTAGGAAATGGGTAGAAGAGTTGCTGAGCATGCTACGGACACATCAAACTAATCCCAGGCGATCCTTTTGTAATGATTTTGGGCGTAGAGGCTATTATACATTTAGTAGTCGAATTATGAGTCTGAACATAATGGCTGACTTCTTTTGTGAGACCTTGACCTAATCAAGGAGAGAACGGAGTTGGCCATAATTACACTTGACAACCATCAAAACTCAAAAGCAACTAAGGAGAGGGTAATGCTGAAGGAATCATTATCGCAGGGCATAGAGGGGGAGGTTATAAGCGTCTATACCATAAAATAGATTTTCGACGGAATGAAAAAGACATATATGGTAGAATCGTAACCATAGAATACGACCCTAATCGAAATGCATACATTTGTCTCATATACTATGGGGATGGTGAGAAAAGATATATTTTATGTCCTAGAGGGGCTATAATTGGAGATACCATTGTTTCTGGTAAAGAAGTTCCTATAAAAATGGGAAATGCCCTAGCTTTGAGTGTGGTTTGAACTATTGATTTATGTAATTGGAAGTAACCAATTAGGTTTACAACGAAACCTAGAACAACAAGAACATTCAAACAAGACATTTTAACCTAGGTGACTTTGTCCTAAGGAAAATAATTTTCCAATACAAAGAAGCTGATGGACATGAAATTATGCCTAAATTAGGACTGAAACGTATGAGCTCGAGAGACCGGACATAAGCCTTGGTGTAAAAACTTCTAGAACACTCTCTCTAAATAAAACTTAGATTTTATTGATTAGAGAAAATGAATACAAGCAACTGAGTTATAATACGTAGCATCTAATCCTAAATATATACTATCTAAGCAAGCAAAGAAAACAGAAAAACTAACTTCCCTATTTTGGAGGGAAAAGCAGTTACAAGAAAAATCCTATCAAAGTATTACACGTGGAGCTCAATCACTGACTGCCTTCTAACTTCCTAAACCACGTGGCATCAGCTCTTCAAAGGAATGGAAGAACTGTTCACAGTATGGCACTGCTTCAATCAATTCTAACAACTCCTTGCTAGCCCAAATTGACTCTGCCACTACTTCTTGATCTTTGCTCCTCTCTTCTGTAACTTGAACTTTGCTATGTTGCTTTGGATTTTCCTTTTCAATTTCAACACTTGGAAAATTTGCATCCTTGGGAAGTTTTTCCACTTGTAATGATGTTAATCATCACTTTATTTTGAGCCCTCTGGATTTTTCATAGTTTTTCCAAAGAAACCAAGGTGACCAAGGATGTACTTTTTAACAATTTGAATATGGGAACTTACCCAAGACTAATTTCCGTCGATATAATTGAGAATTAAATCCCAAAGCAAACTTACAGTCAACTGAGGTTAGAGCACATAGGTTTTTGTAAAGAACTTAAAAATGGTAACTTGATCAATTTAGTGCTGAACCCTACAGTTGACCAAGCCTAACCAAGTTTTGATTGAGTTTTAACAAAATTTCAACCGTTTGGTTGAATTAAATTCATCACCATCATGAAGAGCACGAAAAAACCTTTCAACCGACAACTCATAAACTATGGCTTTGTTTAGTTACAAATGAGGGAAGAGAAGAGAAGAGAAAAGAAATGAATAATAAAAAGGAAATGAGAAAGAAAAAAAAAGAAATTAGATCTCACATATATGTTTGGAAATAAGAAGATAAGGGGGAAAAGAAAAGAGAAGAATGAATTTTTCTTTCCTTTGTTTGGTTTGCAATAAGAAAGGAAATGAAAAGAAAATATGTGCTTTTTATTTTATTTTATTTTTTTTTATGTCCATATAAATGTGAAAGATGCATAAAAATTATGGATAAGTGGACTCTAAATTTTTTTAAAACCATTGGCTCCCTTCAAATCCACCCAAATTTGGTAGATTGCAAATCTATGGGCCTAGGGAAACGGTTTCTACCCTTTTGTTTTCTTCCATGCTAACCAAACAGGGGAAAAGACTACATTTCTTATCATTTCTCTTCTCTTCTTCTTTCATTCAGCGTTTCCGAATACACTGTAAAATCGGACCACAAACAAAAAGGATATTGCAAAACAACGCAGGAATGACCAAAACACTTGGCATAGTTTGCCACTTGGAATTTGGGCTAAAAAGATGACTTGGCAAACGGGTTGAATTGGTTTCGGGTTTTGACCTTTTGGATCGAGTTAAAATTAGATACAAGTAGAAAACATATAAGATTAAAACAAATTGCTATTCCTATTACTCATACCATTTTCTTGTGCGGGTTTTGATGGATTAACTAATTTGGTTCCAATTTTGTCAGGCGTAATTGCATAATCAATATAAAAAAAAAGGTTTGCATCCCAACATCTTGCTCTTCCTAGTTCACCGTTAGCTTTATCAATTAAATGCCCATTAGAATTAAGAATTCCTCCTTATTCCCCTTCAGAAATTACTTTATTTATTTATTAGGTTATGGGTTAGCAATAAAATTAAAGCCCAAATGATGTTGGTATGAAATAAGTTTGCAGATGATTATTGATCCATGTATCAAATAACTGTTAGAATTATCACTAAATGATTAAATTTATTATTTTCTATTAGTTTAAACTTTTAGAATAATCGATGATTTATCACGATATTGGAGTAGGAGATCTCGAGTTCACTCCTTGTCTCCAATCTATATCTCATTTAAAATATTAAAAATCCCATGTGTTGGTATGGTTAAATTCACTATTTTCTAGCAACTTGAGTTTCTGGGATAATTTTTTTCTAGAACAAAAAGTTTTTGGGATAATTAATAATTTATCAATAACATCATTATTATTTTTGTTTATAAAAAAAAAAAGGTAAAAAACCACTCCAATATGAGTGAACGAGTCATATTTATTTTTGGAAAAAGAAAAAGAAAAGCAAAACATTTGAAAAGCTTTGTATTTTACCATGCATATACTAGGAAATTGCCTCAAATGTTGTTCTTGGGTTTCCTTGCTTTGTAATAAAATGTTGTTCCTTTGAGTGGAAGGAAAGTTTATTCTTTATTAAAGAATTAATGTATTCATTGTCTGCCAACAAAGAATTTGATGGTGTTGGCCCAAGAGTCCATGTGGGGAGAGGACAAAAATAATAGAATTGGGCATGAAATCAAGAGAGAAAAAATAGATTTTCACTTGGGAGGTAGCTCAAGGAGAGAGACTACAAGGTTTGAATTTTCTTGACAATGTTTTTTGCACAACTCAATAATTAATGAGAATATGTTTTGTTTGATGTTGCAAAGTGAAGAACAAAGAAGACATCACAATGAGTGTGAAAAAAAGAAAAAGAAACCGCAGTGAGCACAATGATTCTGTGAGAGAATCAAGAAAAAAAAGATTTTTTCTTTATTTGTGAGACATGCATAAAGAAGATAAATATTATAATTGATTTTTTAATGGAGGATTGATTCCAAGTTTATTGTATGATTTTTCCCTTTAAGGAAAAAAATGTTTTCCATGTAAATCTTTATATTTTTGTGTGTGATCAATATTTTAGCTTGTTGAGGGTCTGTTTGGTTGGTTAGTTTTAACCAACATTTTCATATTTTAAACAACATTGTACATATTTTAACATATTTTTTTATCCATACGTATATCAAAAACACTTAAACAACATTATTCCAACTAACCAACCAAACAGAATTTTTGAAGAATGATTAAAATTTAATTGATTTTCTGAATTCACACTTGGGACCGAACAACATAATGGTCAGTCAATTGTCAGACAATTACAGCGAAACACGCTCAACACGCGCCAGGTTCAAGTGGACAACTTCATTATGTATCTTTCTAAACTATAAGTAGGTTCCAATATTCTAATTCCTTGTTACGGGGAACACTCTTTTTTGGTTCTTCTAGTCTTATTTTATGAAAAAAATCTTTTGTAATATGATGACTATAGCCTACAGACATTGACATTTCCATACTGGAAGACTTGCTCGCGGTCCATATATTCACATTTTCTGCGTGATTTACTTGGCTTGCAAGGAAATACGAATCACATCTAACTAGTGGAAAACAATTTCCCCATGACATAATTGTACGCAGTGGGCCATAATGTGCTGGCTGCCTCCACCATTTTGAATCAAGAAATTTCCTATAAAGCAATTCCTACCTATCTTCCTGCTAGCCAACCTTTAAGTTAGTATTATTCTTATGAATGACCTACTTCCTGTTTTTTACTAATTACCATTCGAATTTCTTTCCGTTACAACCACTTCTTTTGCTCCTAACTTGGTTTGAATTAGAAGTTCTGGAGTCCATTTTGATCCAACAATGAATTGGGGTTTGGATGAAAGAGGTTGAACTTTTGGCCAGGATAAAAGAGTCAATTTTGATAATTTATTTTTTTCGTTATAAAAATTTAAATGAATTTGTGGACGTAAAAAACAAACACTTTGGTGGTAGTGTCTAAGCAGATGACTTACACAATTAATTTACAAGAACTAAATGATAAAAATTCCACAATGGGAGATCTAAACATCTGATTACAAATTTTTGTTTTTGTTTTTGTTTTTGTTTTTTTTTTTTTTTTGAGAATCAAGACTATGAACTCTATTAAATAGTAGGCAAATCTGCTTGATAAGTGTCAACGGTGTGTGATGGGACATCTTCCATCCACACTTGAAAACTAGTGACATGCCGTGCATGTCAAACTAGGTTGTGAGTTACACTGTTTCCTTCTCTATGAACATGTGAAAACCTAATACAATGAAATAAATTTGCAAAACATTTAACATCTTGAATAGGTAAACCAAAGGATGCCAAAGAGTGCAAATCTTCATTCTAGGCATTTATAACAATCTCTGAATCTCCCTCTAGGTTGACATCATTTAAAGTTAGATCAGTATACTGTAAAGCCTTCGATGCAGTCAAAGTTTCAAGCTCTATGATAGTTATGGGGAGAGGGATGATTTCTGACCATTTTGCCAAACCCTTTCCTTGGCAATCTCGGATAATCACTCCAGTCCCTGCCCTATCTTCTTTTTGAAACTTTGCATTGATGTAATTTGTACCTGAACCCTCCACCTATTTTTGGTCAAAGTTGATAGTGCTAAGAGTTCGATCTAGCCTTGCTTCATCTGCCCATGTCTCGGTTATAAACACGACAGAGGGATTTTTTGCTCGTATACTTTCTACAAGCTCTCTCTCTGTACGTGGGTTCCCAAGTCCATGACAGTTCCATACTAAGAGATTCATTGCTTTTGGTAGGGCAGTGAAACAGTCTCCGCCAATATCTGAGATTGAGTACCATTTTCCATTGATACCTGATGCCTTTTATTTTTTAAACTTGGTGGGCTTCTATTGTCATCCGTCACCCTTTTGCCTAAGCTGAAAGTGTCAACTCCCACCAGATAGGAAGAAGAAGATGCCTGAGCTTGGAGTAATTGAATCCACTTGCCCTGCACAGCTGAAACACCATTGTTGGTCTGGCTTGAGTTGCCTGTTAGAGGGATAAGAGGTTTGCTTGGTCCTTGCTACCTCGGTTCTGTCAGATTACACAACAGTATTGTGATTTCAACATCACGTGTTGAGGAGTTGCCCTGATTGAGAAAACACGTGATTGCTTATCTATTTGACTTGCTCTACATTTTCGAAACTCCTAGATTCTTGACTATTGATTGGTGATTCTGGCATAGTCGTTTTTGGAAGAGTATAAACATTGCTTTCCCAAGGAACAAAATGTTGGATTGAAAACTAAAAACTATAAGTCCTATTATGCTTGTCTCTTTCTTATTTCTCTAAGTCATCTCTCTTTATTTTTTTGAACCCCCTTTCCAGCTACAACCCCCCCCCCCCCCTTTTATAGGCACCTTTCCCTTCCTTATCTCCCCAACTGGCTTGCTTCCAGTTGGATTCAGGGGATGCTTGTCCCATCACCCCTCTACTCTGCCATTCTTTCATCATGAAACATGATTTTTGGGGGTGTTTTTACTACTTGTCTATAACCATTTAATGTGAAAGAGGTTAGGTAGAGAACATCTTATTAATGTGAAGGTGATTAGCTCTATGGTCCTTATCTCTATGTGGCATTTCCTGAGGTGAGTTTGATGATGATGGCATCTTGGGCTAGAGGGGAACTGGTTACCCATGGTTCCCTGTGTATCTGCTATGGGAAGAGCCTTGCTTATTACCTCGGTAGGGGATCTTAGCAATGGTAGCTATCTTAGGCTTCCATGAGACTTATTCTTGGGAGTTGTCTTTCATCTCAATGGTTTCTTTACTCATATCCATCTTTTTGGGACGGACCCATCTATTAAAGTATGGTTTGTTGGGCCCTTAGTTCTCAATCTGAGCTTAAGTTCATCCCCTCACAATAGCCCTCCACGATCTCTACCTTATTAATGCTGAGGTGGAGATCGTGGGTAATCATTAACGGTCATTGATGGGATGTGGCACAGTCATGCAATAAATGCTAAGATGTGCCCGATTTCCCGTTCCTTGATGAGTGACACGTGTATCCATGAACGGCTAGATCGAGGCCTGGAAAACTGGGGAAGCACGGGAAACTAAGGCCCGTTTCTTGCCGTTTCCCGCTCCTTCCCCCTCTATATAAAGGAGGAACCCAGACCAATTTTTGGGTTCCCATTTCTTTTTCTCTTCAAACCTTTTTCCTCTTGAAAACGAGAGCTCCTTCGTTTACCTTCAGGGAAACCCTGGTGTTCCGTTCCCATTTTATTTATTAGTAAGTCCCTTTTTACTTCTTTTCTTCTCCTTCTTTTCACTTACTTAGTCTGTCAGTGGGTTGGGATAATGGGTAAGTTCAAAATCATGGTTAGTACACTTGAGAGATTAGCTAAGTTTAGGAGGGTTTAAGGGTGAGTTACTACCCTGAATCGGAAGTAGAATTCTTAAGGGGGGAAGGAAGGGTCATTATCCTCCTAGTGGCTTTTGTAGAGGGTGGGGTTAGAATTTCAATGAATAAGCTTTTGATCAATTATTTGAGGCATTTCAAAGTTTGCCCTGACCAGTGTACCCCTAACATTTTTAGAGTAGTTAGCAATGTGGCTGAACCTAATAAAAGACTCGGCCTTAGTCTAATTGAGCATGAAATTAATTATGTATATAGTTTTCAAGATAGTAATACTTCGGGGTTTTATTTTAAGCCCTGGCACAGGGAGGTAAGGCTTATATCTTGTCTCCCGAATTGCGACAAGGAGATTGTTAAAAAGGTCAAAAAGACTCTTAATGTCAAGGTTGAGTCAAGCAATCTCCCAAGTCTTTATGAGCTTATGACTAAAGAGTGGCAAACATATATTGGTAAGAAATCCAAGAAAATGGCTAAAAGGCCATTACCAATCATTATGTCCTTTGAGAAGCCAGGAGTCAAAATTCGTGGAAGGAAGGATTCCAAGAAAAAAAAGAAAAAAGAAGAAGAACACTCAAAAGAAAAGCATGAGTTTAAAGGAAGAAGAATATATTCAATCTGTGAGAATGCCAATAACTCTAGTTGAATATCTTCCTAAGAAATTTCTTCAAAATCATTCCAAGGATGAGATGAAAGAGGAAGTTGTGCAATGTTGCATGGTTTCAATTGATGACAATGAACGAGAGGTAGATGAAGTAACTTTGTGTTCAAGCCAACATTTGTCATTACCACAGAAGGAAAAAGTAAACTAAAATGCAAAAGATGATTCTTCTAAAGGGAAAGAAGGCAATTCCTCACAACCCTTATCACCTAGACTATGCGCTTCATGTTTGCATGGATAATGTTTAGTGATAAGGACCTCCAGTTTGGGGAAAAATTTCATAATCGGCCTTTATATGTCAAGGGCACGATTGGAGATACATAGTTATCAAGAATCCTATTGGACTACAGATCATTTGTAAATCTTCTCCCTTATAAGACACTCAAAGTAACGGGGATGAAGTCCAAACAATTGTCCCCATCCAACTTGACCATTCAAGGCTTCAACCAAGTTGGACAAAGAGTCATGGGAGCCATCTTATTAAAAGTGGAAATAGGAGAATTGTATTCTGAAGCTCTTTTCCACGTAATTGATGCCAATACTTCCTACAATGTTTTGTTGGGACGCCCTTGGGTACACACTCATGGCATAATCGGTTCCACACTTCATCAATGCTTTAAATTTTGTGATGAAGATGGAAATGTGAAAAGGGTGTACACCTATCCTAACCCTTTCATGGAGATACATAGTTATCAAGAATCCTATTGGACTACAGATCATTTGTAAATCTTCTCCCTTATAAGACACTCAAAGTAACGGGGATGAAGTCCAAACAATTGTCCCCATCCAACTTGACCATTCAAGGCTTCAACCAAGTTGGACAAAGAGTCATGGGAGCCATCTTATTAAAAGTGGAAATAGGAGAATTGTATTCTGAAGCTCTTTTCCACGTAATTGATGCCAATACTTCCTACAATGTTTTGTTGGGACGCCCTTGGGTACACACTCATGGCATAATTGGTTCCACACTTCATCAATGCTTTAAATTTTGTGATGAAGATGGAAATGTGAAAAGGGTGTACACCTATCCTAACCCTTTCATGGAGATACATAGTTATCAAGAATCCTATTGGACTACAGATCATTTGTAAATCTTCTCCCTTATAAGACACTCAAAGTAACGGGGATGAAGTCCAAACAATTGTCCCCATCCAACTTGACCATTCAAGGCTTCAACCAAGTTGGACAAAGAGTCATGGGAGCCATCTTATTAAAAGTGGAAATAGGAGAATTGTATTCTGAAGCTCTTTTCCACGTAATTGATGCCAATACTTCCTACAATGTTTTGTTGGGACGCCCTTGGGTACACACTCATGGCATAATCGGTTCCACACTTCATCAATGCTTTAAATTTTGTGATGAAGATGGAAATGTGAAAAGGGTGTACACCTATCCTAACCCTTTCATGGAGATACATAGTTATCAAGAATCCTATTGGACGACAGATCATTTGTAAATCTTCTCCCTTATAAGACACTCAAAGTAACGGGGATGAAGTCCAAACAATTGTCCCCATCCAACTTGACCATTCAAGGCTTCAACCAAGTTGGACAAAGAGTCATGGGAGCCATCTTATTAAAAGTGGAAATAGGAGAATTGTATTCTGAAGCTCTTTTCCACGTAATTGATGCCAATACTTCCTACAATGTTTTGTTGGGACGCCCTTGGGTACACACTCATGGCATAATCGGTTCCACACTTCATCAATGCTTTAAATTTTGTGATGAAGATGGAAATGTGAAAAGGGTGTACACCTATCCTAACCCTTTCATGGAGATACATAGTTATCAAGAATCCTATTGGACTACAGATCATTTGTAAATCTTCTCCCTTATAAGACACTCAAAGTAACGGGGATGAAGTCCAAACAATTGTCCCCATCCAACTTGACCATTCAAGGCTTCAACCAAGTTGGACAAAGAGTCATGGGAGCCATCTTATTAAAAGTGGAAATAGGAGAATTGTATTCTGAAGCTCTTTTCCATGTAATTGATGCCAATACTTCCTACAATGTTTTGTTGGGACGCCCTTGGGTACACACTCATGGCATAATCGGTTCCACACTTCATCAATGCTTTAAATTTTGTGATGAAGATGGAAATGTGAAAAGGGTGTACACCTATCCTAACCCTTTCATGGGAGAAGAGGTGAATTATCTTGATGCCAAATTTAAACAACAACCATGCTTAAGCATCTATCCAAAAAACAAGGATACTGAGGAAGAAGGGTGAGGGACAATGTGTTTACCCTTGTGTAAACGAGAAATTCATAAAAAAGTTCTATACTTGAAAAGTCATCCAAAAAAAAAAAAAAAAAGGTCCGCTAGGTTGAAAACCTTTTTATAAGGTGGCCTAGGAAAAAGTTAGGACAAAAAAAAAAAAAAAAAAAGCCCCCTAGGTTGAAAACCTTTTTATAAGGTAGTCTAGGCAAAAGATAGGGCAAAAAAAAAAAAAAAAAAAAAAAAAAAAAGAAAAGAAAAGAAAAGAAAATTTTGCCTTTGGAACTACATAATGACTTGATCCCCTTTCGGGTATGTAGGCAACTTGGTATTACTTACTAGGTTCAGCCAAATCTTTCAAACAAAAATGTTCCTTTTGAATTACGTGATGACTTGATCCCATTTCGGGTACGTAGGTAGTTTGGTATTATTTACTAAGTTTAGTCACATATCAAAAAAAAAAAAAAATCTCGTTCCTGAACTACATGATGACTTGATCCCCTTTCTGGTACGTAGGTAGCTTGGTATTATTTACTAAGTTCAATCACATGTCCAAAAAAAAAAACCATTTCCCACCAAATAAGTGATCAATCTTATGAGAGCAAGAAATTTTGCATAAGAGCAAAATGCAAATTAGTGCCCAAAAAAAAGAACCAAAAAAAAAAAGAAAAAATCAAGACAAAAGATGCTAAAGCCAAATCGATCTACCACTTGGACGATAAATTCAATAGAAGGAGATTCCAAACCACACCAAATAAATAATCAAGATACGAGTGTCATGCAAGAATCACCATCGATCTCACATGACACTCGAGGGGCACTGTTGAAATAAGAAATTTTCAACAACAAAATTTCTTTAACCTTACAAGCTTTCAAAGAATTGTAAGGCCTAATGCCATGAGATCTCTTTTTCCTTAGATATTTTTATTGTTATCATTTTTTCTTCCGTTAAGTCTTAATTTCCCTTTTTTGTTAGTGACCTTAGAGTCAAACTAAGGTAGAAAGTTCAGCTTAAGACTTACCCGAGGAAAAAGCAAGGTCTAGTACCACGGGGTTTGCTTTCTTTTCTTGTTAAGTCTTAATTTCCATTTTTTGTTAGTGACCTTAGAGTTAGACTAAGGCAGAAAGTTTAGCTTAAGACCTACCCGAGGCATAGACAGGGTCTAGTACCGCGGGGTTCGCTTTCTTTTTTGTTAAGTCTTAATTTCCCTTTTTTGTTAGTGATCTTGGAGTTAGACTAAGGCAGAAAGTTCAGTTTAAGACCTACCCAAAGCATAGATAGGGTCTAGTACAACAGGGTTTGCTTTCTAAGAAGATAACTTACACAATTAATTTATAAGGACTAAATGATAAAAATTCCCCAATGGGAGATTTAAACAACTGATTACAAAATGATTAGGAACAAAATGGTTATTTATTGATATAGAAATTGCTTTCCCAAGGTACAAAAGGTTGGATTGAAAACTAAAAACTCTAAGTCCTATTCTGCTTCTCTCTTTCTTATTTCTCTAAGTCCTCTCTCTCTATTATTCTGAACCCCCTTTCCTGCTGCACACCCTACCCTTTTATAGGCACCTTTCCCCTTCTTATCTCCTCAGCTAGCCTACTTCCAGCTGGATTCAAGGGATGCTTGTCCTATCACCCATCTGTTCTACTATTCTTTCATCATGAAACGGGACTTTTGGGGGTGTTTTTATTATTCAGGCTTGTCTATAAGCATTTAATGTGGAAGAGGTTAGGTAGAGAACATCTCATTAATGTGGAGGTGACTAGCTCTGTGGTCCTTATCTCTTTGTGGTGTTTCCAGAGGCGAGTTTGATGACGGTGGCATCTTGGGCCAGAGGGGAACTAGTTACTCGTGGTTCCCTATGTATCCGCTATGGGAAGAGCCTTGCTTATTACTTTGGTAGGGGACCTTAGCTATGGTAGCTATCTCAGGCCTCCACATGACTTATTTTTGAGAGTTGTCTTTTATCTCATGGGTTTCTTTATTCATATCTATCTTTTTGGGCCAGACCCATCTATTAAAGTACGATCTGTTGGGCCCTTGGTTCTTAGCCCAAGCTCGAGTTCCTCCCCCCCACCCCACCCACCCAGAATTATTTTCATATTAGTAATTTTAATGTTGGTTTACATTATCAATGGTTTCATAACAGCAACTTTTTTGTTGTTGTGCAATTGTGTGGTATTAAAAAGATTAAATTACATGTTTGATCTTCAAAGTTAAAAGACAATTTTTATTCTAGTCCCTTAAGTTTGAGGTTTATCATTTTGTTCATCTAAATTTAAATTTTTTTTTTTTACAAAGTGAGTATTTCATTTACGGATAGCTACGGGTCGGGTTACTTGCCAGTTGCCACCATACTCAGTACATGCCCTTCGCTTGTGATGTACTTCATTGAGACATACCCACCCTGGAATCTTTTTTTCAAACAAAAAAAAAAAAAATGCTAATTTTCATCCTTGCAACTTGCCCAATTGTTGTGTATGGTAAATCCCAAAGTGTCATTCTAAGAACTACACAATTTAGATAGATTGTTTGGGCTTCAATTTCTCAAGACTATGTTACAACCAGACTATGAAATCGTTATATATATATATATATATAGGAAAATTTTAGTTACAAAATTGGTTGTAGCCTTAGAGTACAACCTTTCCCAATATCTTTTTATTGGAGGTGAATTTTGACAAATTCACCATTAGATTACATCTTCTTCTTATATCCTCCATACTTGAAAAATTTCTAAAAAAATTAAAGATCAATAACTATGTCATCAATAAATTATTTTAATTAAAAGTTTTTGTAATTTAAAATTATGTATAAAATATAAGCTTATAAATCATATAATAAAAATTGACACAAAATTTGACATGTATATTAAGATCGTAAAGAACATGCAATTCAACGGTTAAATTTTCAAAATATATGGTAATATTTATTTTATTGATTAAGATTGTAGCCTTAAACTACAACTAATTTTGTAGCTAAACTCTCTCTATATATATATATATATATATTAAATTCTTACTGGGTTTGGGGCAATAATTACCTACCCGGATTCGAGTCTAAGGAAAAATTTGTTGCTCAATCCCTCTAGTAGGGTGGGTGAAACCCACTTCATTCCGGTTGGTCAGTTTAGACACTTGCAGGTCACTTAGGGATTGCCATCTCTAATTTGTCCATGTCCATTACGAGTTTGATTTTTAAGAGAGAGAGGAAATAAAAAAGAAAGGACATTGTTTTGTTGGCACTTAATGACTAGATAAGTGATGAAGGTGACCAAAATGATCATTTTTGAAAATGAAATCAAACTTGATGAACCAAAATGAAAAACGTCAAACTTAAGAAAAAATGAAAAGAACACAAACTTAATGGTTTAGAGTGTAATTTACTCAATTAAAGATTTTTTGTCGTATATATTTTTTCTTTCTGCCCCCCCTCCTCCCTTTTTTATGGAATACTTTTGTCATTCTTATATGTAAACGTTAAGTATTAGATTTTGTTTAAAGAGGTTTAAAGCCTGTGCTGTGTATCCAAGAGTTAGACTCATTTAGATATACACCACTGTCAGTTTCTTTAAGACATTCTCCTCTCTCCCCATGTATGTGTTAAATACTTAGTATTCTAAAAAAAAAGTATTAGATTTTGTTGATACTTTTAGTAATATATTTGTATAGCTAAACCTATTTTATATCTCTTTATAATTCCAAATTAAAAAGGAAATTAAGCATGTGAAAAATTTATTTACATGCTTCAAATTAATTTTGATGGCTTTCTAGAAGTTTTATGGGTCGATCGCCAAGAGCCTTGTAGTTCTTTTGGCATTTTTTAGTGTTTCTAATGGGCACATATAAATTTCATATCTCCCATCCACCCACTATCAAATATATATATATATATATATATATATATATATATTTTTTTTTAAATGTTATGGGTCAAAACTCAAATTTATTTAACAAAGGAGTGAAAGATTTCGGTGAAGGAGTCAGCCATTATCAAATAATATTGTGTATCCATCTTTTTTCCCCCTCCTTTATAGTTGTGATCATTATTCTCGATTTTTATTAGGATTATTAGATATAGTTTAGGGTCTAGGCAGTAGCTTAAAGGAAGTATTTTATTATATTTAAAAATTAATTAATAATATTTATTTAAATTTATATATTAGACATTTGTTTAATTTAAAATATTTTTATTTTTTTTAAAACTTTTTGAGATGCAAAATCACTAATTAAGATGTTATATTTATATTTTGCTAATATTTAATATTTAATTTTTAATATTAATAATCCACTTAATCTTCTTTTGACATAATTGATCTTTAGTAATATTTTATTAATTAACTCTGTCGATGCCATATTTTGTCCAGCTCTGATTCACATGTCAAAACAAAGACCAAAAATCCAAAAAAAATTGATAAAAGTTGCAAAGTTACAAATTTCAAAGCTAAAAAGGGTAAAAACAAATATATCATGATTGGATAGTGGATCAAAGGGTCACAACATTTAAAAACCTATTTTTTAGCAATTAAGGCCAAAACCTTAATGGTATGGTCAAAATGTTGACTTTTGATCCAATTGTCGAATTTTGTTGAATTTTAGACCGTCTTGTAGGACATATTTTTCCCTTCAAAACGATAGTTTGTGGGCCAAAATTGGGGTTAAAACGGATGAGATATCACCAAAATATCAAAAACCCTAATAAAAATCTCACTTTAAAAAAAGAGAGAGGAAAAACAGGTAGTTTTTAGGCCGACATCGCGCAACAAACTTTACATATTGGGCAGGAACTGGAGTGATCCAACTGAGCCATCTTGAAGAACAAGGTCTTGACAACTTTTCATAAAAAGGACTCGATGATATTTGCATTGGATTTGAAGATGCAAATTTTTAAGGAAAATCGTCACAGAATTTTTCAGCACTGCGTCCCCTTTCTTCTGAGCGCGATATCTTGATGACTGTAGCGCCAAATCTTGCTAGGCTAGAACCATTGGAAACTTGTAAGGCCAGAAATTTTCAGGAATATAAAGTTTAAAGAAAATGAAGCTCAAAAAGTCCTCTAAACAACTACATGAAGTTTGAACTAGAAAACGAGAAAACGACAAAATAGTTCGATGATGTGGCAAAAATGAGAGGCTAGCTAAAGTGTAACATGTTACACTCAGCTAGCTGCCCCTTGCCTTGGGCAGCTAGCTAAGTGTATGTTACACTTTAGCTAGCCTCCCAATTTTCACACTTTCCTATAAATACCCCCCATTTTTTGTAAAAAGATATGAGAAAAAAAGGGAGAGAAAATAGGAAGAAAAATAGAGTGGAGAAATTCTGGAAAAATCCCTAGAAAATTCCAAAAAAGAAATTTCTTTCCCTTCTCTTTAGGAAACCCATCACAAAAAAGAAGCCTCTTCCATTTTTACTTGTAATCTTTTGTGGGTAAGCTTGTAGGGATGGCATAGTTTTTCCATAACTATAACCATCCCATTTTCTTTTTCTCTCATGTAAACATCATCCATTTAGATATATGATGCTCGTTTATTTATCTTGTCTCTTTATTTTATCTGCTTTAAATTCCTATGTTGTTGTGTAAATATCTCTCTTTATCTTTATGTTCATATTATTATTGCTTGCTTGTGATATTTTGTTTGTTTCCCTAGATA
Source organism: Quercus robur (assembly GCF_932294415.1). Taxonomy (NCBI): domain Eukaryota; kingdom Viridiplantae; phylum Streptophyta; class Magnoliopsida; order Fagales; family Fagaceae; genus Quercus; species Quercus robur. The sequence goes on along the minus strand of NC_065534.1, from coordinate 42,129,739 downwards.
GGTATTGGAACATCTCCTAGACTCTATATGGGAAGTACCCTTAGGGGGAAGAAATATCATTCCATCTATGCATCTAGGGATTTTATTTATCTTTGCTTTACATTTATGTCATCAATTTTATTTTCAAGTAATCCCCTCCCCTTTCCGATCTGGCTAGCAAAGTTGAAAACCCCTCTGCACACAACAGGAATAAATAGGGAGACAATGGGTCACCTTGGGGAGACAATGGGTCACCTTGGCGAAGACCCCTGGACGGTGAAATTCTTCCATAGGCTTTGCCATTGATGCACACTGAGAAAGAAGGTGTAGAAACACAGCACATCACCCTCTCAATCCATACATGGGGGAAGCCCAGCCAGATCATTATGCCTTTCAAAAAATCCCATTCAACTCAATCATATGCCTTGCTTATATCCAACTTCATAGCTAGAGAACCTTTCTTGCCTATTCTCCTACAATGCATGGTGATAAGGCCGTGAAATCACCAGTGAGCCGCACAGTCCACGCTCGCCGCAACTAGCAACTTGCAAAGAAAAAGAAAGTGATCTTGCCGTGGGCACCGGTGTGGTGTCGACCAAATACCCTCTGACGATCAAGTTAGAATTGTTCTCAACTCTAGAGTGCTAGAGAGGGTGTTTTTTGCGTACCTCGATTTGCGAGAGTATTCAAGCTTTTATAGTAGAAGAAAGTCGGTCTTTCCTCCTTGGACTAGAAGTCTTTTCCTTGTAGGACTCTTTTTCCTGAAATCCCAAACGTGATGGGCAAATATTTCCTTGTAGAGTGAGTCTTTTCATTAAGGCGGATCTTCTAGAATTGCCCTTGTGCGGACCTCCTGATTTTCTGGGATTCCCTTGGATTTTAAACGTGCGTATCAAGCATTTTAAGCGAGACTAAGCCTTGGGCCCCTGCTTAACGTCGGCCCATGATTTCGAATCCGTCAGGCCCAAATGTTGCACAATTTCTTACTCATCAGTTGCCCCCTTCACCCTATGGTCCGTCATTGTTTTTAATGGACGGAGCATTAGGGTGACGGTTAGATAAATTTGGGGGATGACGATTAAAGGTTCATAATGATGAAGGTTGAGAAACTGACGTTTCTAGATGGATCAACCCATTGGCTGAAGATTCATAAAATTGACGGTTCCACAAAGGGTATAATCTGCTGATGCGTGCTGACAGGTTGTCAACATTTATTGGGTATGCCACGTGTCAATCTCGGAATGGGCGTTGTATCGGATCGAAGCGTCGCTTCGTCTTCCGTGCATCTCCTATATATATAAAGCGCGTCACTCTTCCATTTCTACTATTTTCAGCCAGAAATCGTTTGTCAGAGTGAAGTCGTCACCCTTGTCAAAGCACTCCGTCGAGGACTAGTATTTGCAGATCACACCAACCGTCAACTATCCTCTACCAAGTGTGGTGAGTACTTATTTTAATATCATAGTCAAGTTACCTTTCTGTCCTTACATTTTTGTTAGGCTTACTACCCTCGTCAATACTTTCAAACCTGTCAGTCTTAGGTTTCTTCGTCAATTGTAGGAAATGTCTAGTGCGTCAAGTAACCAGTCGGTGGTTCGTGACGGGACGGAATACGAGGATGTATACCCGTCTGGTCATAAAGACCAAGAGAGTCCCGGCGAAGATAGGAGTCCGTCTGCCTCCTCTTCATCCTCAACAAATGAGGATGTGGAGATAGTTGAAATAGAGGGTTCTGGTGACGACGGGAATCAAGCACTGGAGTCTGTTGTAGGTGCTGATGGACTCAGGCAGTTCATCGTGTTACCAGAGTGGACGGTGCATAGGTTCACATCCGTCATCAGGGAGAGACATTTCAGCACTTTTAGAACCAACTTCCAAATTCCAGACAACATTCCCATCCGTTTACCCTATGTGTCAGAGAAGTGTTACTACGAAGGGGTAGAAGGTGTTGGGGTATACGAGCAGGTGTTGAAGGCAGGACTTCGGTTCCCGCTCAGTACACTTCATAGGGAACTCTTGCACTATCTGGGATTGTCCGTTCAGGCCGTGCGTCGTCCAGTCTTACTTCTTCTAGCTCTTCAACTGGCTCTGCCGTTACTTTCTGTTTCCCGATACACATCGTCTGCTGTTGATCCTCCATTTCTATCATGGCAATATAGCACTCTCGGGTAGCGACTTGATTTCCCCGCAGCTCTCCTACCCCGTACTCCGTCGGGAATTTAATCATTAGGTGGTACGTTGAAGTTACCGCCTTCCAGGAATTGAGAGTTGGTCGGCCGAGGATGGCGTTGTAGGCAGACGAGCAGTCGACCACGAGAAATGTTACTTCCTTGGTGATTTGCTGAGGATAGTCACCTGCTGTCACTGTTAGAGTTATTGCGCCCAAAGGGAATATCTTTGCGCCCCCAAATCCTACGAGTGGGGCGTTCGTTGGGGACAATTGTTCCCTGTCAATTCTCATTTGCTGGAATGCTGGATAGTACAGGATGTCCGCTGAGCTGCCGTTGTCGACGAGTACCTGATGCATATTATAATCCCCAATTTGTAGGCTGACCACCAGCGCATCGTTATGAGGATGGTGAAGTCTCCGAGTATCATCCTCTGAAAAGTGTATGACGGGGTTACCTATTCGCGGCATCTTCGGTATGGATCCTGTGAGTTGGACGCTATGGACCGTCCTAAGGTAGGTTTTGCGGGCTTTTTTGGAAGACCCGGCTGCAGCTGTGCCCCCTATTATCGTCCGAATGTCCCCTATTGGTGGTCTGGGGCGCTCGTTCTCCCGTCATGGGGTCTGTTCTTCCGGTTTGTCGGTCTTTTCCCTGTCTGATTAGTGCCTCAATCTGCTGCTTCAGGTCATAGCAGTTGGCAGTGTCATGCCCGTGGTCCCGGTGAAAGCGACAATACTTGTCCCTCGGTCTTTTGTTGGGATCTCCTTTCAACTTCCCTAGGAATGTCAATGCTCCTTCATCTTTGATTTGCATCAGTACTTGGTCGATTGGGGCGGTTAATGGGGTGAAATTGGTGAATCTTCCTGTGGGGGGTCTGAAGCGCCTTTCATCACGCTGATCCCCGGTTCTAGCGACCTTTCGCCCCCTATCTTGTCGCATATCCTCCTGCCTCTCCCTCTTCTTAGGTTTTTCTTCGCGGGCCAACAGTGTGTCTTCTGCATTCATATACTTGGTAGCCCTGTAGAGTACATCTGCCATGGTCTTTGGGTGGTTCTTGTACAAGGAAAACAAGAACTTCCCCTTCCGCAGCCCGCTTGTAAACGCGGCTACGAGTATCTTATCGTCCGCTTCGTCGATCGAAAGGGCTTCTTTGTTGAAACGGGTTATGTAGGCTCGCAACGTCTCGTCTTCTCGCTGCTTGATGCTCATCAAGCACGCGGTGGACCTCTTGTACCGATGTCCGCCAATGAAGTGGGAGGTGAACTGGGCGCTCAACTCCTTGAAAGTATTGATGGAGTTCGGTGTCAGTCTACTGAACCAAACCCTCGCAGGTCCCTTCAGTGTGGTCGGGAATGCCCTGCACATGATCTCGTCAGGTACCCCTTGAAGGTGCATCAGGGTCTTGAAGGTCTCTAGATGATCGAGGGGGTCCTTGACCCCGTCGTAACTTTCGATCTGAGGCATTCGGAACTTCGGTGGCAGAGGGGATGAGTTGACGGACGTAGTGAATGGTGAGTCGGTCCTGTTCACTAAATCGTCGAGGTCGGAGGATACCCGCCCCTTGAGGGCGTTCATCATGACCTCCATCTGCTCCTTCATCGCCTGCATCTCCGCGATGATAGGTAAGGGGTAGGATCCGAGAGAGACGGAAGGCTCTCGTTTTGCCGCTCCTGTCGGCTTGGGATGTTGCTGTCCTCTGGATTCTCCCTCTCCCTTCGCTCGGCATTGTCACCTTCCTAGTTTCGTTCCTGAGGGTTAGGTCCTGCATCCCTTTGACGTAGCTGTTCCTCCAGATCATGATTCTGCTTTGTGAGTCATTCGACCGCCGTCATGAGGGTCTAGACCTGCCTTTCCAGTGCGGTAGATCTTGGCGGTTCGTCTCCTTGGGCGTTACTGGTGGTGGCCATTGAACGAGTGAGTACCATGCAACTCTTACGTCCGGGAGGCGACAATCTTTCTCGCGATTCCCACAGACGGCGCTAACTGATAAGGCCGTGAAATCACCAATGAGCCGCACAGTCCACGCTTGCCGCAACTAGCAACCTGCAAAGAAAAAGAAAGTGATCTTGCCGTGGGCACCGGTGTGGTGTCGACCAAATACCCTCCGACGATCAAGTTAGAATTGTTCTCAACTCTAGAGTGCTAGAGAGGGTGTTTTTTGCGTACCTCGATTTGCGAGAGTATTCAAGTTTTTATAGTAGAAGAAAGTCGGTCTTTCCTCCTTGGACTAGAAGTCTTTTCCTTGTAGGACTCTTTTTCCTGAAATCCCAAACGTGATGGGAAAATATTTCCTTGTAGAGTGAGTCTTTTCATTAAGGCGGATCTTCTAGAATTGCCCTTGTGCGGACCTCCTGATTTTCTGGGATTCCCTTGGATTTTAAACGTGCGTATCAAGCATTTTAAGCGAGACTAAGCCTTGGGCCCCTGCTTAACGTCGGCCCATGATTTCGAATCCGTCAGGCCCAAATGTTGCACAATTTCTTACCCATCACATGGCATGCAAGGTCTCATATGCAACAAGGACATTGTCAGTAATCAGTCTGCCCGGTACAAAAGCACTTTGAGAGGGAGCAATCAACTGAGGAAGAATCTGTTTCAATCTGTTAGCCATAACTTTAGTTATAATTTTATAAATAACGTTACAAAGGCTAATAGGCCTAAAATCAGACATTCTTTCAGGAGATTTCACTTTGGTAATCCCCTCCCCTTTACATTTATGTCATCCATTTTATTTTCAAGTAACCACTTCCCCCTTTGCATTTATGTCATCCATTTTATTTTCAAGCAATCCCCTATTTATGTCATCCCCTTAATTTCTTGCTTTATCTCCCTTCCTTTTATTTTATTGCACCTATATATAGACACACACACACACTATATCTAGACACTAAATAAACAAAAAGATTTTTTATCCCCTCTCTCTTAAATAGTTTTTAAACCTCAAATAAAACACAACAATATGGGTATGTCTCATAAGAATGGTTGATGTCTTAGAACTCTCATTTCTTTATGATGAAGAATCTATAAGACTTGAAAAAGATTAAAATCTATTTAAGAGAGACATAATTTCTTTTTTCCAATGAACCTTTATAATATTTCTGCACTTTCTTTTAATGTCATTTAAATTTCTGCACTTTAAATTTCAGTTCTTTACTCTTTATGTTATTTAAATTTCAGATTTTTACTTTTTATGTTATTTAAATTTAGAGAAATGCTATGTCTACAACATTTCTACAACATTTTTACAACAAATACTAAGTGGCAAGTTGTTACTGGTTGTTTTTGTTGGGGCAAAAAAGTAATCTTAGTGTTAGTTTTAAATTTGAACCAATAACAACTAACCATACATGATTTGTTGTAAAAATGTTGTAAAAATGTTGTAGACGTAGCATCTCTCTTAAATTTAAGCTCTTTAATTTGATGTCATTGAAATTTCAGCACTTTACTTTCTTTCTTTATTTTTCTGCACTTTATCCTTGCTCCTTTACTTTTTTCGTCTCCAAAGTTGCCATAAAATAAAGTTGCTTGGGTAAAAATAAGAACAAATCCTTTACATACTTTTCCAAGGAAATGCTTTTCAATATAAAATTTCTTCTTCCCCCTTTTTCTAAGAAAAATGTTCTTTTCTAAAAACAAAATCTAAAAAAAAAAAAAAAGGAGTTTTCTTTTAAAACTTTCTTTCAAAAAATGCCTTTTTTTTTCCAAACAAAAATGACATTTTTTCCTAAAAAACTTTCAAAACAAAATGTTTTCTTTTTGTTCGAAAATCCAAAAATGGTGAGTAAAAAAAAAATGTTTTCTACAAAATAATACTTTTACCACGTTTGAAAGATGTTTTTACCATGATGAAAAATGCTTTAAAAAAAAAATGCTTTGTCATCTTCTTTTCTAAAATCCGAAAAAATTACTTTCAAATGAATAAAATACTTTCAAAAATAATATTTTTACCACGTTAGAAAATGCTTTCAAAAAAAGGCTTGATTTTCCTTTCCAAATCCAAAAAATCGTTTTCAAATAAAAATGTTTTCCAAAGATGCTTTTATCACATTGGATTTTCTTCCAATAAAAAAAAAAAAAAAAACTTTTGAACAAGTAAAGCCCTTCAAAAAAAAAAAAAAAAAAAACTTGTCTTTGCATAAAAATTGTGGCACCTTTTTTTTTTTTTTTTAAGAGATTTAAAAAAAAAAAAAAAACCTTGTTTTGCCATTGCAACTTTGCTTATTCAAAAGGAACTATTCTAAAAAAATGTGTCCCTTTTTTATTCTTCCTTTCAAAAGATAATAAAAAAGTTAAAGTTGTAAATCTTGTTCATACATTTTGTGTAATACCTGGAAAAAAATAAATAAATAAAAGGAGGGGTATTTAAGTAAATTTGTTTATGGGGTCAACTTTTATAATTAATATTATTAAGGGGTTTTTTAGAAAATAAGGATGAAACCCTAGTTTATATAGTCTAATTTTAAGTCAGCATATACTGACAGATGTTTTGAGAGAAAAGACTTCTCAAAGGACTGAAGTAGAGAAGACTTGACCACACTCTTGAGGTAAGAGTTTAAGAAATCTTATTCTTTTGTCAAATTTAGACTTTATAAGGTATTAGAATATTTTCTTATGTGAGTATTTTGGCCAATAGTGAGACTTTCTTTAGCCATGGCCGCATGGTGTGTTCTACAAAATTTTCTTAAAGGAATTGAATCGGATTGAAGGAAAAAAAAGAAAAAAAGAAATGCTTGACGCAAAGAAGGAACGTCAGTTTCTTTCTATTATATTATTATTTGTTTATTGACTTGGTAGGGGAAGAATAGAGTCAATAAAATCTTGTGTCAGAGATTTGTCCTTATGCTCAGGGAAAACTAGAGGTGGCAGTGGCAGTAGGAAGGGATAAAAAAAAGAAAAAGAAAAAAAAAGAAAGAAAGGGTAGAACACGTGTACAACTATGGAAGATGGTATAGGCTTTTGACACGAAATGATGTTACCTATCCTAGGCTTTGTTAGTGCCAGTAGAATATATATATATATATTTTTTTTTTTTGAATACATAGATTTTTGTTTTGAGATAATAGAGTGAAATTATTGGATATTTTAGTAGTCTCTCTATTGGTCGGGTATCGTTATAAGTTATTATTTTTTTTAAATTATATAATTCTTGAGTAAAAATATTTGAAAATTGTTCTAGGTGATATCTAAGGATTTTAGAGGAAGTGTTAGGGAAAAGTTTCTTTTGGAGGTAAGTAACCTTATCCTAATTGGTTTTATCTTTGCGTAATTTAACTACTGAAAATTGTTTACAGTTGTTACTATTTATTTCTATTGTATTACTATTTCAAGTAAAGAATAGAGCAATTCCACAAATAAATATGAGTATTGAATATAAGATTTATTTTATTTAATTGTTTCTTAGCTATATTGATTTAAAGTAAAGAATATAGAAATATCACAAATATTTTTGAATACTGAATATATGATTATATATGTATATATATGTACTTGAATAAGATATATTTTTTAGAAACTATGATTTCATAAATATGATTATGGAAAAATTGACTATGAATTGATTCCGATACCTAAACCAATGGGGGCTGTTCATTGGTACTCTGATATCCAGACCAATGGGGGTTGTTCATTGGTATTCTAAAACCCATACCAATGGGGGTTGTTCATTGGTACTTTGATGCCCAGTCACGGGGATATAGTGTGACTATAGTCATAAGATTGTTAATAATATGAATTACGTTTGAATATTTAACTATTTTAAGTCATTAAAACTGCTTATGTATTTTTTGGAACCTATTGTAAGTTATAGCTTTTGATATATGGAAAACTGACTACTTTGTAAACCATCTATAATATAATTATAAGATTAATGTATGTGATCTATTTGCAAAGTATTATTTTAAGATCATGAAACTTCTTTAGCTATTTTTGAAAACCCATAGCATATTATAACTTTTGAAGATTCATATTATATCTTATTACTTTACAGATCTATTGTTGGATAGAACTTATTCGGATTTTGGTTACTTATTGAGTTGTCAACTCACCCCCCCCTCTTTCTCCTTTCAGATTTTGATCAGGAAGAGTAGCATATGTTTAGATTTCCGCTGGAATGTGCACATGAGTGAAGTTTAGGAAATCAATGGAATAAGATTTGAACTTTTATGTTTTAAGATTACCATTTCTATAATCCTTTAGACTTAAAGGATTTAGATTATTTTTATTTGATATTGGAAAATTATTATTTGGAGATCTTTTGAGAATTGATTTATTGAGGATATTTTTAAATTATTGATGAAATTTTCTTGAGGATAATTCTTTAATTGTTTAAGAGGACCTTACACACTTGTGGGGTGTAACTTTATAAGTGTGTGGCTGATGTCATGTGCCTAGCTCTTACTTGGGTTCAGGGCATGACATTTTGATTTCAAACTTTTCCTTAGATTGGTTTTGTTAAAGATTTGTGTCCATGGTTCATTTTCTTGAACCATTGAACACCAATCAAGCTTTACATTGCCCCTCCTATTTCTTTGGTACTAACGTATTTTATTGGTCATCTTTTTGCATGATAATAAATGAAAAAATTGTGGATGACAATAAGGTGATACTCTTCTAACTCTCTCCTTTTATTTATTTATTTTGTGTGTGTGTGTGTGTGTGTGTGTTGCAGTTTGTTTATATAGTAGTTTAGTTTTCACATGCTATCTATCTATTAAATAATTTACTCACATGTTTGTATGCTCCCTCACATTCTACCTATGTAAATACCTCACATGCCTTGCTTGTAAATATTCTTTGAAATTAATATTCACATGCTAGTTATATGGTAAGTATTTACTCACATGCACATATATGTATATATTGTTTGCAAAACCTTTTTTCAAAAATCAAAATGCCAAGAATTCTATTTCTTCACAAAAAAGATCACGTTAAAAATAAAATTAAAATAAGGTATTATCTTCAGATAGGCATTGTGGGATGTTTACCACCTTCCTCACACGTAACCAAACTTCCGAGTTAAAGATCTTTGGTTCGAGACTTTTTGGTTTGCCTCAATTAATGAATCCTTAAAGTTTGGTGTAGTTAATTAGGTAGCCTAAAATGAATTAGACCTCTAGGTGACCAATCACACCTAATACAAAACTAATGGTTGGTGGCGACTCCAAATAAAAATAAGAAAAAGGGACTCATATACACACCCTGTCGATGCCCGGCCCAAAATGGAGAACTGTCAGGGTCTTTGTTTGACCACCCGCTGTGGTGACGCTCCCGTGCGTGCGGGGCCCGTTGGAGGCCCCTCTTGATGATTGTGTGGTTGTTCGCGTGGAGTTTCGAGTGCTCTCTCTCTCTCGGTGGAGGAAGGTTGGTCTACCTTTGGAGGTGTGGCAGGAATCTTGGCCAAATTTTAGGTGATTACCAAAGGTAACAGAAGTCGCCACCAATCATTGGGTTTTTCTAAGGTGTGATTGGTTACATGTTTCTAGTTGATTTTATTACCAATCATAGGTTAAGAAAAAGGGCATTTTTCCTAATCTAATGTGGATAGCAAAAAAATCTTGATTCTTGAGTTCAAAAGTTTGGTTTCGTGTGGGGAAGGTGTTAGGCATCCCACATCACCCGTCCAAGGACAGTCATTTGTTTTGATAAAACCTTAATTTGTAGATATTGGCAGTAAAAACATGATTTTGGCATTGGATTTTGGGGCTTTACATGTATGGGGGCTTTGAGGTTTGGCTTTTGAATGGGTGTGGTCCCAATTTATGTTTTCCTAAGGCATTCGGGCAAAGTACAAGATTTCCATGGTGTAAATTTGGCAACATGTCACCTTACTTTCATGGCAAAAATTAGGCATCGCTTTGCCTTAGGTGACATGGATTGTGACAATCTCACCGGAAGAGAGAAGGAGGTATATATATACATACATCATGCACAATGCAAGCACACAGAGCAGGAAAGTAAATGCCTACATCCCTAGAGCATGGCCCAAAATATAGGTGCAAGAAAGTAAATGGGGGTTGCCATACTCTAGAGATGAGGGCAAATGGTACATGGCATGATATGCCTAATACAAACCATCTAAGAGAGAAGGGAAGGATGAAGGAAGGGGTTTTAAAAGAGTACATAACCAAATGGGAGAGGCTAGACCCCTAAACCTACTGACATAATTGCTTGGCTTATATCCACATGCTCACATCCTCACCCTTTTTACTTGCACTAAGGATACCGTGCCCTAGCTCTATGTGTCCTCGCTTTATATATGTACATGCAAAGGAAAAGACAAGAAACAAACAAACAAACAATGGAAAGAAAGAGATGCGTGGATAATGCGCAAAGGGTACAAAGCAAAAAGCAAGATAGATATGGCAAGCATAGCATATGGCAGGAGACATGGCAAGCCTCAAGATAAACAAACAAGCGAGAAAGCAAGAAAGCAAACAGGCAAACAAGAAAGAAGACAAATAAGCAAAAAGGCAAACAAAAGGTGGTGTCCATGGGCGACAAATGTAGGTTTGGATTGGATATCCATAGCTTCGTTGTGTTGAAGTATGGACGACATACTAGCAAGCAAGATTCATGCATGGATATGTAAGCAAGTGTGTAAAGATGCATAGAAAGCCAACGGGTGGTGCAAACAAACATGGTAAGCATAGCATCACTTGGAGCAGAAAAGGGGGAAGGTATGCACGTAGCAACTGGCATCATGGCGATACATCCCAAATGGTTACATCCAAACAAGGCCTCACGGGCGTCAGATGTAACCACGTAACCACAAACCTACTAAAGGTGTCAAGCGTGGCAAAGCCTAGAACTAGAGAGGCTAGCAAAAGCATAAAGCATAGAAGCAAGCAAGCATAGACATGCAAATAGGATGATCCAAACCCTTTGATGTGGGCCTTGGTGTATGGACGATGACAAAGACCATAGGGTCTAGATCAGGTCCTAACCATTACTCTAAAACACAGATCCAAGCACATAGGCATGTGAAAACATAGATCTAGACATATAGCATGGAAATAAACACATAAACCCATAGATCCTAGCAAGGCATAACCAACAAAATCATACAAACATGTGAGCATGTAACCCTAACATCAACCTAGAACAAAAAGAGGAACAAAGCATAGGAAAACATGTCATAAAGCATAAAACATGTAGATCTAAACATATAAGCATGTAAAGATGTAGATCTAAACATGAAACATGGCATAAGGCATTAAAAGCAAGGAGATTTAGGCTAGAAGCACAAATAAAGCAAGAAACATGTTAAAGAAAGCAATGAATCATGTTATTCGAGCAAAAAGAACAATACCTTGTATTTTTGGTGAAGAGAAGAATAAAGAGGCTTTGATGTGTTTTTTTGTGTGCTTTTGTGTGTTTTTTGTGTTTGGAAGAGAGGAGAAAAGCTTAGAAATCGTCTAGGTAGAGAGCAAGCAGCCAGAAAGTCTTTTTTTTTTTTTTTTTGGTTTGGAGGTGCATGGGGCCTTTTATAGCCCCAGCACGGATTACGAGGTAGTGGCCCTTCAAGGGCCGCCACCTTCAAAAGGTGTTTGATTGGGTTGATCTTGACATCCTTGAAAAGATCTTGACTTCCTGTTTTTGAAAAGGTATGGAACTTGAAAATCCGACGGCCGGATTAAAAGTTATGGTTCTCGGAAGTTAGTCGTGCATCGATCAATGCATTGATCGGGTTTTCATGATATCTTGGCCGTTCGAACTCCGATTTTGACCCATAAATAGTCGTTGGATTGAAAATTTGATAATCTTTGTAGTGGCGTTGGTTTCAATCTGTTCTGACAGCTGGATCAAAATTTGGGTTTTTGGAGGTTAATTCTAGGTCAAACTAGGTCAAAATTGCCAAAAATCTCTGAGAAGCTCTGGTTTGATGTAAAACTATGAAAAGTGTTGTTTTGTGAGGGTTTTGACCTCGTTTTTTGACCTTTGGTTAACCTTAGGTTGGCCAGGGGCATTTCGGTCATTTTAGTTGAAAAGGCACATTGTGTGCTCCGATATCTGAACGGCTTGCGCCACGTCATTTTGAATGTCCTCACAGTCCCATGGAGAGAAAATAACATTTTTGAATTTTTTGAGGTCCGACATGCAAATCGAGGGCGGACAAAATATGGTATCAACACACCCTCTCTAGAGACACAAACACATAAGAGTCACGTCGCTAAGGACCCAATGTGCGATAAAACCCGGAAATTCAATTTTCTTTTTGGGGGTGTCCACAAACTCTTTTTGCATAAACAACTATAATAAGTCTTGTCAATAATTTATGCAAGTTATCTATGCATTTGAAAAAGAATTGAGTCATTTTATATAACCAAGTACTATTATACTCCATGTCATATTTTGAACATTATTATAATTATTTTCACTTTTGTTTTTCTATGTATTATCTCATCATCTTTTTTTTAATTCTCTTTCCATTTGAGAGATTTTTAACTAATTTTAAAAAATATTTTCCACATTGCTAGTAACAAATTTATCAAAAGATCTTATTTAAAATTCAACCTCTCTCTCTCTCTCTCTCTCTCTCTCTCTCTCTCTCTCTGTTTTTGTTTCTAAAATAATAAGTATTTTTTAGTAGACATTTATAACCTATAATTTAAAAAATATAAATACTATCTACAATTTAAAATTATAACAATAATTTAAATTTCTAAGTGTATAACAATATCATTAAAGATATCAAAGGCATTATTGCAATATCATTTAACAATAAAATCACCCAATAACCTTAACGTACCCATGCAAAGATTGATTCAACACATAACTCAATGATTTAACCCTAACCAAACCAAGACTAATGGCATATAAGAATAAAATATCATAATTCATTAGTAAGATTCAACAAAAATTAATGATTTTTTTTTTTTTGGTTTAATTCATAGGAAAAAATATTTTAATTTACTTTTGGTAAATTGATCCATTCCGAAGGAAATCTGATTTTTTTTTTTGGTTTAATTTGTAGGAAAAAATATTTTAATTTACTTTTAGTAAATTGATCCATTCCGAAGGAAATCTGAAATTTAATCTCCAATTTTGATTTTGATGTTAAGAGAGATTTTTTGGGTTTGGTTGTGTGGGAGACTGTGTGGTTATATAGGCAATTTACCATGCAGGAGATCAACTTAAAAAAATTGAAGTTTCAAGCTATTATGAGAAAATAATTGTCAATGATGATTCAACATAGTTGTGGTTTTTATCTTTCACAACTTTGGGTTTCAATTGGATTAATTTTCCCTTGGTCCATAATTTGGGCCTCCTTGAGGTGGAGGAGAGAGTGCATAACTAACATTTTTACTTTTTTATTTCCTTAGTGAAACTAATGGAGATGATTGTTTTCTAGTGGGTGCCCTTAGCAATGGTGTAAGTGACCTAGGCCTAGAGCTAACCATGTTTTTATCTTATAGCAAAAAGGCAAAAACTTGACAACCATATTAAAGAAATATTCTACTATTACTACTACATGATAATCCCCAAAGTTTAAATGTTAACTTTCTCTCATAGTAATAAACTACGTACAAATAGTATTAGATAGAAACATAATAGTTTTGGGTTGAGTCTTTTTTATATTCTCTAAATTTAGATGATTGAAATTTTATGTTAATGTAGTTGAAATGAAATTAGAGTATAATTGGAATGACACTTGGTATGAAATTGGTGAACATTGAAAATCTAAATACAGTTTGCATCAAATTATATCTGAATTAGAATGACATTTGGTTTTGATACTTCGATCGGTCAATTAAAAGGACAGTTGGCACAATATTAGATTACAAGTATAATCTAATTTGGATTTTTAATTGTAATTCCTCTGTAATATTATATATGATTAATTGATATTGATATAGTAGTGTTATTGTTCGTAGCATCACACTCCAATCGTCAATCAAATTAGGCTACAGAAAATTGGAAATCATTTATGGAGGAGAAGGTCCATATAGAAGAATTCCTAAGGTTGATGAGGGAATTGCAATGGGAAGGCATCTAAAGCGTTTGTTGAGATTACCATAGAGAATCTAGTTGTGCAAATATTTTCTAGTGACTTGTTGTAACTATTTTTTCTAGTGAATTTTCTATAGTATTATTATTATTTTATTTTTAAATTTTTTCATTTAAGAGGCCTTTCATTAATTTTTCACTTTGTTAAATTATGTGTGCCTTTTTACTACTTTCATTATTAGAGCATCCCATCAATTGGTGTATAATAGAAAAGATTTGAAATTACACATTTAAGCTCTAAAACTGCCTACATCAGTTTAATGTTCTTGTTGCCTTTGAAATTATGCACTACTTGAAGAAAAAAAGAGACGGTAAAGAGGGCTATATGGCTGTAAAACTTGATATGAGTAAGGCTTATGATCGTGTGGAATGAGTTTTCATTGAAAAAATCATGGTAAAAATGGGTTTCAATAATAAATGGATTAGCCTTATGATGAATTGCATCTCTACTGTCTCTTACTCTATTCTGATCAATGGGGAAACCCATGGTAACATAATCCCAACTAGGGGTTTACGCCAAGGGGATCCCCTTTCCCCTTATCTATTTCTTCTTTGTGCAGAAGGCCTCACGGGCTTGATTTTGGAGGCAACTAGAAGCAGTAGACTTTTGGGTATATCCATATGCAGGGGATGTCCAGCCATAACACACTTGCTATTTGCGGATGATAGTGTGATTTACTGTCAGGCAAATGGGCAGGAAAGTAGGGAACTTCAATCCATCCTTCAGAAGTATGAAGATGCTGCAGGCCAGAAAATAAATACAGAGAAATCCTCTGTCTTTTTCAACATAAACACTGATGAAGAAACCAAGAAGGAAGTCATGGAAGTTTTGGGGGATATGCAAGATGCCCAACCAAAGAAATATTTGGGCCTTCCATCGCTAATCGGAAGATCAAAGAAACAAGTTTTCAATGAGATAAAGGAGAGAGTGGGAAAGAAAATGTCGGGGTGGAAAGAAAAACTCTTATCAATTGGAGGAAGAGAAATTCTTATTAAGGCAGTAGTCCAAGCAGTGCCCACATACGCAATGGGATGTTTTCTTCTCCCAAAGAGTCTATGTGAAGACATTGAAGGGATGATGAGGAATTTCTGGTGGGGGCAGTGGAATAATGAGTCAAAAATGGCTTGGGTGGGTTGGTAAAAAATGTGCAAATCAAAGCTAGAAGGAGGTATGGGCTTTAGAGATATTCAAGCCTTTAACCTTGCCATGCTAGCAAAGCAAGGATGGAGAATGTTATCCAATCCTTCATCTTTAATGGCTCATTTGTACAAAGCAAAATATTTCCCAAATGGTGATGTGCTAAACGCCAATATTGGTAGCCGCCCCTCATATGCTTGGAAGAGTATCCATAAGAGCTTGGAAGTGATAAAGCAAGGCACTAGATGGAGAGTGGGAAATGGGAAAACAATTCATATATGGGATGATAAATGGCTACCAACCCCAACCACTTACAAGGTTATCTCCCCACAAAAGGACTTTGGCGATTTCCCAATGGTTTTGGCTTTGATTGACCATGACACAAAGGGATGGAGACGAGACAAGTTAGAAAGAATTTTCTTGCCTTTCGAAGTTGAGACAATCTTAAACATACTAATCAGCTATCATGCTCAGGAGGATCAATTAATTTGGGTGGGAAATAAAAATGGAACTTTCACAGTGAAAAGTGCATACTATGTGGCTAGAAAATGACTTGAAGGAAATAGCAGGGGATAATCATCTGTTGGAGACGTGAGAGCTCCATTATGGAAAATGATGTGGCACTTAAATATACCAGCAAAGGTTAGAATTTTTGCTTGGAGGCTATGTATGAATGCAATCCCCACAATGCTAAATTTAAATAAAAGAGGAGTACAAGTAGATCCTATCTGCCCATTGTGTAAAGATGATATAGAATCTGTTGAGCATGCCATTTTTAAATGTGATATAGCTGGTTGTGTGTGGAAGATGTGGGTGGACTGCCCCATTAGCTTGATGGATATCAATAGGGATGCTTCGGATATGGCTATTGAAATTCTGCACCAAGAAACCCAAAGGGATCTAGAGAAGTTTTTTGGGGTGGCTTGGAGGATTTGGCTAAATAGGAACCAGGTAATTTATGAGGAAAATGGAGAACCAGCAGCTCATATTTGGGGGTCTGCAATTCATATGACTGAAGACTACAAAGATGTAAATGACTTGAAAGCAAAGCACAAAGTGATCAAGAAGCAACATTGGGAACCTCCACCTGTGGGTTTCTACACTATAAATGTGGATGGAACCATTCCTTTGACTAATGGTCAATCCGGGGTGGGATTGTTAATTAGAGATTGGAACAGAAGAGTGATAGCAGCTGTGTCCATGCCCCTTCCAGGAAGATACTTTGTTGAGGAAATTGAAGCAATAGCAGTCGAACAAGGCTTAGTTTTGGCAAAAGAACTGGACCTGGAGAAAATAATTGTTGAAGGTGACTCCCTCCTAACCATCCAAGCTGTTGAAACCATGGATGTTAGGGGGGGTGGCTGGCCACATTATTAAAGGTATTGTGCAGACCTGTAGCAGCTTTCAAGAGGCAAAAGTCAGACACATTGACAGGAACAGCAACAAAATAGCCCATGAACTTGCCCAACATGCCAAAAAATCTAGAGAAAAAGCAGTCTGGAGGAGTGAGATCCCAAGTTTTTTGTTTGACCTGCTTAAATTAGAGGGATCAATCTAGGCGGGGTTCTTTGTTTTGGTCTATGTTGTTACTGTTCTGTTTGTTGTTGGTGTGTTTTGTTTGCTCTGTGTATCTGGCTTCTGCCTGTTAATGAGAATTCAGTCTCTTTTCAAAAAAAAAAAAAAAAAAAAAAAAAAAAAAAACTGCCTACATCAGTCTTTCATTATTATTGTAGATTTTTATTTTTGTTATAATTATCATGTAAATATACACTGTTACTATAACTTTGCATTTTATTTTTTCTACTATTTTTTCTCTCACTTCTTCCATCACCCATCAAATTCTCTCTCTCTTCCCTCTTACTCTGTTCCGTCTCTATCTTAACTTTAATCCTAGCAAAATTTTGCAAATTCATAAACAAATTCATCAAATCCATCCAAATCATAAAATTAATCAAATAGAGATCTCAAAATCATCGAATCCATATACAGATCCTCAAATATAGATCCTGCGGCAATAGAAGAAGAAGAAGAAGCAGTAGCAGGCGAAGCAGCAACAATGGCAACAGAAGAAGAAGAAGAAGAAGAAGAAGAAGAAGCAGTAGCAATGGCAAAGCAGCAGTAGCATGGTGAAGTAGCAGAGGCAACGACGGTGACTATGGAGATGCGGGAGTTATTTTTGAGAGAAAAATGAGAGGCAGAGAAGTGAGAGGTGAGGGTTTTGATATTTGAGAGGAGAGAGGAGAGAGAAAGAGAGTAAATAAAAATAATAATAAACAAAGAATAAAGTTGATTATTTAAATAATATGGGGTGTATAATAGATAATCTGGTTTTGGTGTTTTTGAAAAGTAACCATATAAAATAGAAAAAGAAAATTCTTAATCTAAAATATATAAACGGACAATTTTAGAAAGACTGATATGAATGTCCTTATTGTTTTTAAATTTGGTTATTATAATAATCTCCTGAAATACTTATTTTGGCTTTCTATTTTTACTGTTAAACAATTAATATTCTACAAAAGTGTTAGGGTAAATAAAGGTTTGAACCTCTTTTCTCCCCCTTATATTATTATATTAGGAAGAGATTATCGTTTTCACCAGCTCATCAACAAAATGTGAAACATATATATTGAGAGGCCAGTGTAAATAAATATGAAATCTGGAAAAAGCAGATGGCCTAACACAATCAATAGTATATGACAGACAACACCCACTTGTTAGAAAAGAAAGGATAAGCCTAAAGCTAATGAAGATAAACATGTACGTAACATAAAGCATCAAGAATCTGGTGCAGAAAGGTAGTGATGGACCTTCGAGTAATGATGTGGTTATTGCAGACTGTTTAGAAGGTTTGCAAAAGATCCCAAGGACTAGAGTTCAACATTGCTATAGAGAGGCGAATAAGTGTACCGACGCTCTTGCTAGAAGGGGCGCCTTGTTGCCTCAAGATCTTGTTATTTTTCATTTCCCTCCTGCTGATGTTTCTCTTTTGATTAATCTTGATGCTACTGGGACTATGTATGAGCGTTGTGGCTCTTCTTTTGCTTTTTATTAGTTAATGTTATTATCTGGTTTACCCAAAAAAAAAAGTCATCAAGTCCCCACCACATGGTACATCACATGAAGTGAGACAAAGTTAAACAGCACATGTATTGTCGTTATTACTTATTAGGTGCCTCAAAACTGGAATATTAGCTGCGAGCTAATTTCAAACTTGTCGGTGTGGTAACTTTCCTTGTATTCTTTGTTATGTCTTCCTCTCGTCTCGAGGGCATTATTTTTTTTAATCTAGTTTAATACTTGTGTTTGTTCCTCAGGTTTCTTCTGTTCATTTTCTTTCATAATTATTTTGAATTTATTAGGTGGAGTTTAACTTACACCTCCTATAACTTTAAACTATGTTACACAACTCGATAGTTTTTTTATTGGATGTGAATTTTAATAGATCCACCATTGGATAAGATTTTTTTCTTCTTATATTCTACATGCTTGCAAATTTTCAAAATGATATGAGATTAATGACTATGTCATCTATTAAATGTTTACATTTTAAGTTTTTATATTTAAAATTATGCATAAAAGATGAGTTTCTAGATTGAATTTGATAATGTTTGAAAATCAGTAGGCTGTACACTCCAAACTTCAATGGCAAATCAATG
This sequence comes from Quercus robur, assembly GCF_932294415.1. Taxonomy (NCBI): domain Eukaryota; kingdom Viridiplantae; phylum Streptophyta; class Magnoliopsida; order Fagales; family Fagaceae; genus Quercus; species Quercus robur. The sequence goes on along the minus strand of NC_065534.1, from coordinate 42,110,789 downwards.
ACCTGAAAGAGAAAGAAAGACTATTGAAGGTGACTGGAGTGAATCGGGCAAGGACCCTCTGATAGTTAAGTCAGTTTCTCTCTAGGACTCAAGTATGAGAAGTGGATGAATAGTTGGTGAGACTTGGTCCCATTAATAGAGAGTTTGAAGTGGGTCTACTTGTTAGGTGCCACTAACATCATGCAAGATGTGTGGACTTAGTGAGGAGAGTGGAGTGAATTTCAAGGAATTTACCCACGTCTCCAAATAGTGTATCATGGTGCAACCATTCTTGGTTTGCAGAGAACACTTTAGAATTTACTAAGTGTTCATTGGTTATCTACAGTCTTTTGTCGTGTTGACGATCTATCTTTCTTGGACGACCTTTCTCCTTAGTGTTACCGTTTTCCCCTCTTCCTTCCAGACCATTATTTTGGACGAACTTTCTTCTTGTGGACAACTCACATGGACAATAAACACTTTTTGATTACCAATCATATATATATATATATATATATATATATATGGTAGGGATTAAGGGCACAGAAAAGGATATTGGGTCGTGGGCCACTCCCAAGGATGTCAAATAGCCCCAGGACATATAAGTACTAGCAAAGGCAAATAGATTATTGGGCTAAGGAAGAGATTTGGTCATAATGAGCAGGTGGCGTTGTCCAAGGAGTAATCCTTCCTCGGCCAACAAAGTGAAGGCCTAAAGTCCGACCACCCATTAAGTACTGGGCAGTAGGCAACCGAGCTTGGGAGGATAAGCTTTAGAAAGAGACGAGTCAACAGATAATTGAGAAATATGTGAGAAGAAAGCTGCTACCACCGCATTGAATGCACTGCATCTAACCCCCTGACCGCATTAATGTGGAAGTGATACTTGAACAGTAACTTTCAGCCTTATTGCTACCCCCAAAGACTTCAGCAAGGCGTTGATGGGGTAAGTATCAAGGAGATTAACAATTAGATCTACACATGGAGGGCTGAGATGAAAGAGGGGAAGGGAACATAAAAGGGAAGAACTCCATTACAGGGGGATCAGGAGAAAAACCATAAGAAAAATCACTGTGTAACCAAGAACTTGAGTTTTTGTATAAGTCCAAGAGAAATATATAAGAACATACCTTCCTCAGATTTGACCGTGGAGTACTTTTCTTTTTCAAACTGTTTGTCTTGTTTATTCTAATACTAACTAGCCTATTGTGATCAATATTCAAACTCCTTGAACATTTAGTATCAGGCCTACTCTCTAATAGATTCATTGTTTTGGGCTCATTGGGTCATTGTCTAAACCCCTTGGGTTGTGGATCAAAACATGCCCTTATAATTGGCGTCGTCTATGGGAAATTGAACATTCTTGAGCCTGTTCAATCATGGTGGGTTCAGGGCCAAACCGTGAAGAATCAGTAGGATCCTAATGTCAAGATCATTTTCTGAATCTTGAATGAAGGAGAGACTGTGAAGTTAGTGTGCACACAACTCATACTAGTAGGAGTCATTTTAGAAGTGGAAGCCATGTGTCTTATGGAAAAGGTACCAGAAACTTGCAACTAGAGATAGATCATTTACGTAGGAACTTGTGCCGTAAGGAAATGAGAGGGACTCCTTTGAGCTCAGGGTCTCAGTTTGATGATGATGCCAATTATAGACCTAGATCAAGGACCCCTCCCAATGAGTCTTTCTCTTATAATGAAAAGTGCCATCATAGGCGAAGGAGTAGAAGCTTGGCCTATAGGGGTTTAGGGAATGATGCTATGAGTAAAGCTTTGCATCAAATCTCAAGGTCACCGTTTACATGGAGGATTGAGAGGGGAAAGCTTCCTTAGCGGTTCACACAGCTAACATTTACCATGTATAATGGTAGGATAGATCCAGTGGAGCATGTCAGCCATTTTAACTAGAGAATAGTTGTTCACTCGAAGAATGAGGCCTTGATGTGCAAGGTATTCCCATCTAGTTTGGGTCCAGTTACAATAAGATGGATTGATGGGTTGGAGGAAGGATCAATTAGCTCTTTTCAAGAGCTTACCAAGGCCTTTGGGGCGCGATTTGTCACTTGTAGTAGGGTTCCTTGTCCCCTGGACTCCTTACTGTTTATGGTTATGCGAGAGGGGGAGACTCTGAAGACTTACTTGGATAGATACTGGGAGATGTTTAATGAGATAGATGGAGATTTTGAAGATGTAACAATAAGGACTTTTAAGGCCGGTTTGCCTATTGAGCACAATTTGAGGAAATCCTTGACTATAAAGCCTGCTTGAAGTATGCGTCAGCTAATGGATCGGATTGATAAGTATAAACGGGTTGAAAAGGATCAACAACAAGGGAAGGGGAAGGCGAAGGTAATTCCGCATGACCGAAGATATTTCAGGTCAGAGAAGTATAACATCAATCGGCCCAAGAGAGATTTTGCTGGATATACTGGGCACGCTAATGCCCAAATTGTTAACACAGTGTTTAAGGAGCCTATACACCAAATCCTGGAGAGGATAAAGAATGAGCCTTATTTCAAATGGCCAAACAAGATGGGAGGAGACCCTATGAAGCGTAATCAAAGTCTTCATTGCCAGTACCATCAAGATTGAGGACACACTATAGAAGATTGTAGGACTTTATGAGACTACCTAGTGCAATTAGTCAAGATTGGGAAGTTGAAGCAGTTCCTGTATCAACCTATTGGGCAGGGGAGTTAGGTTGGGTCGGCACACTAAAAGGACGCTTCCTCAAGACCACCCCTAAGAATGATCAACGTTATTCTCGCCGCCCCAGGTTGGACTGGCTCATATCTGTCAAGGGTTATGTCCATAGCAAAACCACACACTGAGGATTCAATCCCAAAGTCTAAGCGAGGAAGAATGGAAGTTCGACTAGCTTTGAGCTTTTTTGATGAGGATAAAATTGGAACTTATCAACCACATGACGATGCTTTAGTGGTTACCCTCCAGATAGGGGGGTATGATGTGAAAAGAGTTTTAGTGGATCAAGGCAGTGGGGTAGAGATCATGTACCCTGACTTGTACAAAGGGTTTAAGTTAAAGCTCGAGGATTTGATTAGCTATGATTCCCCTCTGGTGGGGTTCAATGGGAAGACAGTTGTCCCAAAGGGCCAAATCAGACTACTTGTTCAAGTAGGGTCAGAAGTCGTTGAAGTAGATTTTATTGTGGTGGACACGTATTCTCCCTATACTGCTATCATGGCAGGACCTTGGCTTCATGCCATGGGGGTTGTTTTTTTTAACTTTGCACGTGAAAGTAAAGTATCCCTCAAGGGACTAGGTTAAGGAGCTGATTGGAAGTCAGGCTATAGCCAAGCATTGCCTAGTTGCGGTTATTAGACATTAGTCTGAGGGTGAATCCTCTGCCACCACAGAAAGGGCTATATAGCAACCAAAGGAAACAGAAACATCCTCTAACGCTGTAGCTGAAAGGATGAGATGCGAAGAGTTGGAGAAGATTATTATTGATAATGATGATGACAAGTATTTTCAAGTAGGAGTTTAGCTGCCTCTTTGGGAGAAGGAAGAGCTGATCGCTTTCCTTAGACAGAACGTTGATGTGTTTGCTTGGAGTGCTCACGAAGCTCCTAGGGTGGATCTAAATTTCATTTGTCATCATCTGAATGTTAATCCGTCTGTTATCCCTAAGAAACAACCACCTCGGTTTTTTTCTAAAGAATATTTCGAGGTTGTTAAAGAAGAAGTGGTAAAGCTTAAGCGTGCTGGGGCAATAAAAGAGGTCTTTTTCGCAGAATGGTTGGCCAACACGGTGGTGGTGAAAAGAAAAAATGGGAAGTGGCGAGTGTGTGTAGATTTCACGGATTTAAACAAAGCTTGCCCTAAGGATCCCTTCCCGATACCTTGGATAGACCAGTTAGTGGACACCATGGTTGGTCATCCTTGGATGAGCTTTTTAGATGCCTTTTAGGGGTACCATTAGATACCATTAGCTCTGGCCAACCAAGAGAAGACTGCTTTTGTAACATCCACTGGGAATGATCATTACAAGGTGATGCCTTTTGGATTTAAGAATGCAGGGTTTACTTACTAGAGGATGATGACTAGAATGTTTGAACCACAGCTTGGCAAGAATATTGAGGTCTGCATTGATGACATAATGGTGAAAAGCAAGGCAGAGGCTGAACATGTAATGTTAGGATTAGTGCCCCTAAATCCTATTGTATGATGCTATGTATGACTTAATGTTGTAATTAATATAAAGTTGTTTTATTATTATCTAAAATAATGGTAACATGAATATTTAGACACTATCATCTACTCCATGAGATGCATAGTACGTGATTTATGTGATTTAGTCACAAAAGATATAAATCACAAGTTTTTTGTAAACTTATTTTAGTTCATAGTCAGTGATGAAATTGAGCATTTTATCTATGAAGACTATAACAAATCAACTAAGATGGTTTGTCTTGATCATGGAAGTGGAGACTTCTAGTTGGTATGTTGATATGTTTTAAGAGTTAAGATATATTGAACTGGACTGCTATGAAATTTATTATTCTCCTAACGACTGCCAAATGAATAATAAATCTCACGACTTCTATTTATATGAACTCTTAATCCTGAGAGAATAATGGACCTGATCATGAAGTGTAGGTTGTTTTGATATATCAGGAGTGAGATCTAAAGTCACGATCAAAACCTCAGTATGTTGGGCAGCCACATTTAGTGTTGATGGAATATATATTCACAAGATGAAATTCATAATCTCTTAACGGAGATATAAAATATTCCCTTGAAATAAGTTTAATGAGTTTGGTTATTCAGAGTGTTAGGCCTAATCACTTTAGTAAGGGGTTACTAAAGTATATATTTATGAAATTGGATTTCATAAATATATGATAAATAACTTAAAGGATTAAATTTGATACTCAAGGATTAAGATGTAGTAATCTTCAAAGTGGCAGTTTACATTCATGACTTTGTATTACTACAAATATTTTATGAATGAGTTGAATGTATAATAAAGTCTTGGGATATATTATATTAATAAGGCCTAGAGTGCAATTATATTTATATAGTGGTATTAAATATAATTAATGATAACTTTGGACTTGTCAAGAGTTAACAGAAAAGCCCAAGGCCCATTGGAGTTAGAGTTTTATTTGTTCCCTTTCGGTCCCACTCTAAGCCACATACTAAACCCTAATTGGAATGGCTCAAAAGGCTAGCCCAATTAGATAATCAGTTATAAGAAGAGAAGCATATAGAATTTTGTAAGAGAATGAAATGGTTTATATGTGAGTGTAGGACACTCTCTTATTCTCCCTTGAACATATACATATAAACTAATTGAGAGACCACACTTCTTAGGCACAAGTGGAATTGGAGTGAAGATTAAAAGTGTTCCTGAGTACTTCTAATCTTTAGTTTTGAATTTTACCGCACCAAGGTACACATTCTTGTTCTTATATTTTGAAATTTACATAGTACATGTTTTCAATTGCGAATAAAGTAGATCTGTTAATTTTTTGCTATGTATGTTTTGTATGCAATACAAACATGTAAGTTACCTCAGAAGTATTTTTGAGGTGTTAAGAGAGCATAAATTGCGCTTTAATGCTTCTAAATGTTCCTTTGGCATCAGCTCAGGCAAATATTTGGGCAATAAGGTCATCTACCGTGGGATTGAAGTTAACCCTAATCAGATTAAAGCAATCAATGATTTACAATCTCCTTAGAATCCCAAAGAGGTCCAAAAGTTAATAGGAATGACTGCAACCTTGGACAGATTTATCTCTCGATCCCTAGATAGATGTAGGCCATTTTTCCAACTCTTGCACAAGTGAAAAGGGTTTGAGTGGAATGAAGAATGTGCCCTACCTTTTCAACGATTGAAGGATTACTTTTCTCGGCCACCCATTATGTCTAGACCCGAGGAGGAAGAAGTCCTTTTTGCCTACATTGTCGTTGCTTCTCATGTAGTTAGTTTGGTATTGGTGAGGGTAGAGAATGGAGTACAGCAGCCAGTCTATTATGTGGGCAAGTCACTACACGAAGCGAAAGTTCGTTAATTAACCTTAGAGAAAGCCATTTTCGCAGTGGTGCATGTTACACGAAAACTCCCTCACTACTTTCAAACCTATATAGTTGTGGTTTTAACTCAACTCTCTCTGTAGTCGTTGCTATGAAAAGCTAATTATACAGGGAGAATTGCCAAGTGGGGGACGATCTTGGGGGCATGTGATATAAAGTATATGCCTCGTACGTCTATTAAAGGGCAAGTTCTTGCAGATTTAGTGGCAGAGTTTACTGAGTCTCCAATAAAAGTAGAGGTTGAGGAACATAACTTAGGAGGAAAGCAAGTTCAGGCAATTTCTCTATAGGGGCCCTCACCTGGGAAGTTATATGTTGATGGTGCAGCAAATCAAAGGGGATTTGGGGTGAGGCTGGTAATAGTGTCCTTGGACAAGATCACCATTGAAAAATCTTTAAGGTTAGGCTTCTCAGCCACGAACAATAAAGCCGAATATGAGGCTTTACTAATAGGGGTTGCTATGGTTTAGAAAATGGGAGGAAAGGTTGTTGAAGTGTTCTCGGACTCAAGGTTGATTGTAGGACAAGTAAAGGGAGAGTTAGAAGCTAGTGATTTGAGAATGCAGGGATATTGGAATCAAGCTCGGCATTTGCAGTCAAGTTTTAAGTTTTTCACCATACAACAAATCCCAAGAAGCAGGAATACACATGCTAACTCCTTGGCAACTTTGGCAACCTCTTCTAGACAAGACCTACCTTAGGTTATACTTGTTGAGGATTTGCATAAGCCCGCCGAGGAGAGGAAGGAGAAAGTCCAAGTTCACCAGATTATGGTCAGACCTAGTTGGATGGATCCTTTGTTTCTATTTTTCAAGGAGGGTGTTTTGTCTCCTGAGAAGGGAGAAGCAAAAAATGTTCGGAGGAAAGCTCCTTGTTTTTGGTTGTCCAGGGAGCAAAAGTTTTATAAATGCTCATTCTCTGGACCATACTTGCTTTGTGTTCATCCTGAGGCAAGGGTGCCACTTTTAGAAGAGTTGCATAAGGGGATATGTGGAAGTCATATAGGGGGCATGTCGTTATCACATAGAGCCCTTACTCAAGGGTATTAGTGGCTGAGTATGTAGAAAGAGGCATAAGAGTATGTAAAAAAGTGTGATCAATGCTAGAAATTTTCTTCGAACATTCATCAGGCTAGAGGTGTACTCAATCCTCTGTCTAGTCCATGTCCGTTTACTTAGTGGGGCCTGGATATTGTAGGACCATTTCATAAGGCTGTGGGAAACCAAAAATGGCTTTTGGTCAGAACTGATTACTTCACGAAGTGGGTGGAGGCTGAGCCCTTATCTAATATTAGGGATATAGACGCAAAAAAGTTTGTTTGGAAAAACATTGTTACTTGATTTAGGATTCCTTACACCCTCATCTCGGATAATGGGCTCTAGTTTGACAGTATAGCCTTTAGGAGATACTATTATGAATTGGGAATTAGGAACAGATATTCCACTTCAGCTTATCCACAAGGAAATGGGCAAGCTGAAGCAGTCAACAAAGTCATAGTGAATGGGCTTAAGAAGAGGTTAGACGAAGTAAAGGGTAGATGGGTGGAAGAGCTACCACATGTTCTTTAGACATATTAGACTACTCCTCATTGATCAACTGGGGAAACACCATTTTCGATGACTTATGGGTCCGAGGTCATGATCCCTTTAGAAGCTGGGTTTCCAACATTGAGGACAAGCTTGTTCACCCTCGACAACAATGATAAGTTACTAGAGAGAAGTTTAGATTTGGTTGATGAACGAAGAGAAGTTGCCATGGTTCAACTAGCATATTATCAGTAGAAGCTTAAACAAGGCTATGATACAGGTGTGAGGGTGAGGCCGTTACCACTAGGTGACTTGGTATTGAGAAAGGTTATGAGTACTACAAAGAACTCATCGGCCCAACTGGGAGGGGCCATACCGCATCACCTTGGTGGCTAGTATAGGGGCCTACTTTTCGGAAGACTTAGATGAAAATGTTATACCACTTTCATGGAATGTAAATAATCTATGAAAGTATTATTATTAATGAAAGACAGTCTTGCCATTTTCTGTTTCTACTATTATATGTTTTGTTTCCTGTTCATTTATGTATTAAACAGAACTTCAGTCATTTTTGGTTCCCCAGACCACATACCTTGGGTAAATTAATGCTTCCATATTTACTTATGTGTTAAACAGAATCTTGGTCATGTCTGGTTCCTCGGACCACATACCTTAGGTAAATTAACGCTTCCATATTTACTTAAGTGTTAAATAAAACCTTGGTCATGCCTGGTTCCTTGGACCTCATACCTCAGGTAAATTAACACTTCTTGTTCATTTATGTATTAAACAGAACCTTGGTCATGTCTGGTTCCTCGGACCACATACCTTGGGTAAATTAATGCTTCCATATTTATTTAAGTCATAAACAAAGCCCCTGTCATGTCTGGTTCCTCAGACCACATACCTTGGGTAAATTAATGCTTCCATATTCACTTAAGTGTTAAATAGAACCTTGATCATGCTTGGTTCCTCGGACCTCATACTTCGGGTAGATTAACACTTTCTGTTCATTTATGTATTAAACAGAATCTCGGCCATGCCTAGTTTCTCGGACCATATACCTTGGGTAAATTAATACTTTCAATTATTTATCTACGTGTTAAACAAAACCTTGGTTATGCTTAGGTTTCTCGGACCTCATACTTTGGGTAAATTAACACCTCCTATTCCTTTAAGTGTTAAGTGAAGCCTTGGTCATGTTTGGTCCCTCGGACTACATACCTTGGATAAATTGATGCTTCAAATTTATTTGAAGTTGTGAATGGAGCCTTCATCACACATAGCTTTTTTGAGCTGAATATCTTAGGTACACAAATCCTATTTCTAAGTTAAATTATAGATTATCAGTTGCTTGGAGGTTAATTTGTTAGATTGCCAATTGCATGGGAATTGAGTTGTTGGATTATTAGTTGCACAAATGTGTCAAGGTTAGAGGTAATGTTATGCTTTACTTAGAAGAGGTTGTAACTTGAGCTTACAGTTGGACAATTAAACTATGACAATTAAACTATGTTCAACAATAAAACAACATTGTAATTAACATAAAAACGTTGATAAGGTAAAGGAACTTAGCACTTTTCATTAAATAGAGCCTTGAAAAAGGCAAAGGGAACACATACTAAAAAAAAAAAATACATAAAAGAAATACCTAAAAAAAATATGTAATGATAAGAAAAATCCTAAGTGGTCTAAGGTTGAGGAGGGTTGGCCTTCACTACGGTTTGGTCAGAAGGTTCAGGCATGGTGGCTTAAGCTGCACCTTTGTCCTTGGGACCCTCCTTGGTGGTGAAAGGGAGTGTGGCAAGTACAAGTACTTGGCCCTAGTTTGTCCCCTTTTCCTTGGAGGAATCCTTGGGTGTAGGTGGAAGCTTGGCTGGCTTGGAAGCTTTTTCCTTAGCTGGATCCTTCTCCTTGTCTGCGGTACTTGCTCGATTAGCCTCTTTGGAAAGGTCAGTAGAGGCTGAGAGAGTATTGGTAGGAGCAGCCTTACTGGCTTAAGCGCTTTGGGAGCAGCGTCAGTTCAGGAGCTAGAAGGGCCTGCTACACGAAGGGCTGGGGGGTAGAAGACATTTTCTGCCCTCCTAAGTGCTGAAGAAGCATCCACTCCTGCTTGGTTTAGTGCCTCAGTCTACACTTGGAGGCAGTATCCTCGGTAGACACCAATAACTTGGGCCTTGAGGTTTTCTTCAGTTTCCCTCACCCCAATGTCATAGCCTTCCTGCTCAGCCTAAGCTGCAGCTTCCTCTGCTTTCTCTATTTTCTTCTTTAAAGCCCCTATCTGCTCCTGGGCCATGGTAAGATGATCCTCAGTTTTGCGCAACTGTTGACGCTGACCCTCTACTTGCCTCTCTACCCCAGCCAAAGCTGCCTCTGCACTCTTCTTATCCCTATTTGCCTCAGTCAGTTTGACATTGAGGTATTTGATCCTCTGTTAAGCCACAATGAATGCCTCGATGGTAGTTATGCACTTTCCTTCCTCGTCCTTCATTTGTTTGTGGGCATCATCTACCCACTCCTCAGTGATATTCGTTGTTTGAATCGCCTTCCAAAAAAAAAAAAAAAGAGATGTTAAAATAAATTCTCTAAGAGCAAAGATAGCATGTACACTTAGTAAAGGTAATAAATTAAAAAAAAATATATATATATATATATATATATATACCATAGCCAGATCCCTTTTCAGGGTTAGAAACACCTCATGCTTCATTAGTGTCCTAAACTCGGCCATATCTTGAGGCAAAAGTAGGGGTCATTCTAGGGCATCGGCCACGTAAACTGCCTTCCCCTTTTGGAAGTCTCTAATAGAGGAGTAAAAGGGGGAGGGGGGCTCCATCCATCTCTAAAGGAGGGTTCCAAATTTGAACATTGGGGCGATGACCAGGCACCCTCTTTGTGACTACCCCCTCAGCCAAGAACTTTCTTTGGGCCCCTTTGGAGATTTTGGCCCCTTTTTAAGGCTCAAGGTCCTTCTTGAGAGCTACTTCGCCCTCCTCCAGCACTTCCTTTTCTTTTTTATTTTATTTTATTTTTTTTTATCTCGCTTCCTTTTCTTGTCTACTGGTTCAAAAGGGGAAGTATGGGCAGAAATGGGAGTTGGAGGTCGGGGCTGAACAGCCACCTCGAGAACAAATCCCCCGACGTGTGACTCCAGAAGCTAAAGAAGGCTGGTCTTTTGCTTGCGTTGAAGTACCATGGTTGAAGGTATGGCTGAAGGTACGGTTGGCAGGTTTTGACTGACGCTTACTTGGGCGGAAGGCAACTGGGAGAAGGGAGCAAGGGGGGATCTTGCTGGTGAAGGCTAGTCAAAGACTCCGAAGTCCTCGTTTGTATCCTTGCTGGAGTTTACAACCTCTACTACTTTGGTGGCTTCTTCCTCTGGACCTGGGTGTGAAGAAGTTGCCTCTTCCTCGGGAACTCATTGAATAGGTAGCTCTACTAGTTGAGTGCCTGCGGGGGGAGGACCGATAAGGAAGCCGGGCACTGCAACATTAATTTGGTGCAGCCGAGGATCCTTCGCCTTTATAATGTACTTAGGAGCCTAGAAGCTGGTGGATATGGGTTTGTAGCCAAGGATGATGTAAGCAGCTCATAGTTGCCCGTTAGTATGAACAACGATCTCGGACTGAAGTATCCTCGTCAGGTCGGGCTCGTTGACAAGATTAAGGTTAAGGGTCATAAAATGCTTATCTGTAATAATTCCAAAGATAAAAGTATCGTTAGAATATGATTTAGTTAGATAGAGAATAGTTAGTTTACAAATTACAAGAAAAGGAACAAGAGATTGTAAGTGCAAAGTGTGTATTATTGAAATAGGGAACCTAAACCTAAATACCCCATTTGGTTTCTCATCTTGTGTTGGGCAATGAAGTCCATCATGCCATTCACCCGAGACAATTAGAAAATCTTGGTCCATGCCCTTGTTAGTCTCGGGAAAACATGAAATGAGTCTGACCTCAAAGACCTTAGTCTTAAGGTAATAACCTGTGCTTTTAAGAAGCTGGCAGTTGTACACCCAGTTAACATTGTGATGGGTGAGGTTTACACCCATCTTCTCATTAAGGGCATCTATGCTACCTAGTATCCTAAACATGTTTAGGGCACATTGGGTCGGGCAGAGTCTGTGGGCGATCAAGAAGTCCCTAGTTACTCTACTCATAGGGATCCTCATCCCTCCCTTTATAAAGGTAATCATTGGGATTACCACCTCTCCTTCTAATCTCATGGTATGCCATTCTCCTTAAAGGCAATTTGATAAGAATGCAAAATTTCATATTTTTCTCCCTTAATATTTAGTCTTTTATATTTATTTGGTGCCTAAATGTACTCATTATTCTTATATTTTGATTTAGGATGCAAATGGAGGCATTAAGTGCAAAACGTAGCTAATTGGGTGATTCTGGACAGCTTTGACATCGCTTCGTAATCTGGGAATAACTCTCTCATCCAAGCTTCGATTGAGATGATTCAAGGTGCTATGGAACACCAAGACAAATCTCTACAACTTTCATGTTTTGAGTTTTGAGAGATTCGGGCTGCATCAAGGTCGAAATCGGGCTTGAATTTGCTGCACCTGCACTGCTGACGTTCTGGAATGTTCCTTTGCCAGAAATTCTAATACACGTTTCTGATGTGGTTTATTTTTGGAGGCCTCCAGATCTGGTGCATGAAATTTCCAGCTGAAAAACACCACTTTCCTAGTTATATTAGGACTTTGTTTTATTTTTAATATTTTTCCTTAATTAGTTAGATTTGGATATTATTATTGAGAATATTTTTAGGAGATTTTGTAGGCTTGGGAAAGGGGGAATTAACGTGTAAAAGGGGGAGGAGAAATCAGAATTAGACACACACACACGCCTTTCTCTTCCCTCTTCTCTAATTTTTTCCTTTAAGTTTTCATTATGGCTCTGTGTGGCTAAAACTTTTATACTTGGTCGAAGGAAACTGAAGCCTCGGAATCAATAAAACTATGAGATCTAATTTTTTTTTATTGTTCAATTTATGCTTTGAATATCAGATGTTCTTCTGTGCTTATTTTCATGATTATCTCATTTAATTACTACGAGGCCTACTAGTTTATTATTCGTTGCAATCTACTGCTAGGTTAGATATCAAATCTGTAATTGTTTGATCTCTCTAACTTGTGAAGCAACCAAGATTTAATGATTTGCTGCGTCAGAAATTATTAGATCTTAGGAAGAATGCTCGACTAAATTAAATACAACTGCTTGTGTTTGTGTTGTTTAGTTTCATCGATCTCTCTAATTCTTAAGGCTGCTACTAGATTAAACCTTTAGCTCCTGTCTTGGGTTGTTTAGTAGTTAGGGTTTATTAGATCGCTTGTTTTCTAATTAACTACGACTAAGGAGAGATAGGAAAATAGTTCCAACAGTGAATATTCAAAGTGTGAATTGATATATACTTGCATCGATGATCAGTTGTAAAATTCCGATGGTGGATGTTGACTTGGACCAAGGTTTGTTCTTTTGATTGATTTCGATATTTTAACTTGAATTGTTCCTTAATTGTTTTTCTTAAATTTTTTTTCATTATACTAAAACCCCCCCACCCTCCTTGTTCACGTAGCATAAAACTAGGCTAGATACTCTCCGTGGGAACGATCCTTACTCGCACTACTACATATATTTTTAGGAGTATAGGTTTTATTTTTGGTTGCCTACGACAGCACACCACAATGACGGATCGAAACCCCAGTTGGTATGTTATAACGGGCCTTAAAGCTCTCTATGCCCTCTGGAGTGTCAACTAAGCCAGCAAATCTACCCATTTGAGATGTAAGTGGAGGATATTAGAAGAATAGAGTGTAAATTAAGTGGCCGAGGAAGGAGTGGTCCTAAAAATAAGTGTGTAGGATGAAGGTCACATACAAAGATATGGGAAGAGCACCTCGAATTGGTTCTTGAGAGTTGAATATTCAAAAAGCGGGGCTTCTGAACTCTTCAAACAACTTATATAGGAAAAAAAAATAAGCGGGGGAGTTCCCACTTGAATCCTTATGGAAAATCCCCATCGTATGATTTTCATCACATCATAGAACGTGGGGGACAGGGCGCCATATGGAATAAATGCTAAAGCGTCGCGGATGTCAAAGCGTTAGGAGTGTGCTCATTGCAGGTGAAAAGACACCTACACGTAAGGAAACATGATAAACGTGGGAGGTACAGGAACCTAAAATCGAAACTCTACTTTTCCCCGAGAAAAGAAAGAGTAGAATTTTAAGGGGCTATTTTAGAGATTAAGGGCCCAGATAAGGATATTGGGCTGTGGGCTGCGCTTGAGGACATCAAATAGCCTGAGGACATATAAGTACTAGCAAAGGCAAATAGATTATTGGGCCAAGGAAGAGATTTGGTCATAATGAGCAGGTGACGTTGTCCTAGGAGCAATCCCTCCTTGGCCAACAAAGTGGAGGCCTAAAGTCCGACCACCCATCAAGTACTGGGCAGTAGGCAACCATGCTTGGGAGGATAAGCTTTAGAAAGAGATGAATCAACAGAGATTTGAGAAATATGTAGGAAGAAAGCTGCTACCACCGCATTGAATGCTCTGCATCTAACCCTCTGGCCGCATTAATTTGGAAGTGATAAATGAATTGTAACTTTCAGCTTTACAGCTACCCCCAAAGATTTTAGAAAGGCGTTGATAGGACAAGTATCAAGGAGATTAGCAATCAGATCTACATGTGGAAGGCTGAGATGAAAGAAGAGAAGGGAATATAAAAAGGGAAGAACTCCATTACAGGGGGATCGGGAGAAAAACCATAAGAAAAATCACTAGAACTTGAGTTTTTGTATAAGTCTAAGAGAAATATATAAGAACGTACCTTCCTTGGATTTGACTGAGGAGTACTTTTCTTTTTCAAATTGTTTGTCTTGTTCATTCTAATATTAACTAGCCTATTGTGATCAATATTCTAACTCATTGAATGTTCAGTATCAGGCCCACTTTCTAACAAATTCATTGTTTTGGGCTCATTGGGTCATTGCCCAAACCCCTTGGGTTGTGGATCAAAACGTGCCCTCACACACACACACACACACACACACACACACATATCTTAATAGCAAAAAACTCAAAGAAAATCCAGTTGCATTTTAATTGGATTCTCAATTTTACGCCACTTGCATGTCCTATTTAATTTTTAATTTTGTGTCAAGTGAATTATTGAGTGTAAAATTCGAAGAGTCCAAATCCAATTAGATTCTAAATTGAATTTCAATCAAGGTCCAATTTTCCTCTATGTGTCCATTTATTTTTTAATTTTTGTGTCAAGTGAATTATTGGGTGAAAATATCGAAGAGTCTAAATTCAATTAAATTCTAAATCATATATACATATAATGAGAAACCATTACATAATTTAGAAATGTATGGTTTTAAAAAAGTGTAAGCTAATACTATGTGTGAGTTTAGATATTGCTTATTTTGCTGAAAACTGAAAACTAAAAACTAAAAACTGAAAACAATAAAAAAAAAATTTCGGATTATTGTTTGTACCAAAAACATTGTTTATTTGCCTATTTGCACTATTCATGTCCCATGAATAGTGCAATAGGCGCTGGTTTAAAAAAAGAAAAAAATGCATTTGCATGAAAACGCAGACGCAATCCAAACACTCTCTATGTATAATTTAAATTTCTTCTAAAAAAAATGTATAATTGTGATTGTTTTTAATTGAACCCGTGCATATGGATGAGGCTACGCACTAATAATAAATAACACCCGATTCGCACCAATCTTAGTATGTGTGTTTTTTTTTTTTTTTTTTTGAGAAAGAAACTGATGGATTTTATTAATAAAATTCAACTACATCCAATTGTAAAATCGAACCAATATGAGATGGGACATCTTCCATCCATACTTGAAAATCTGGTATGCATAATGCATTTTTAGCCAGACTATGATCAACCCCATTGTCGTTTCTCTTAATGTGAGAATACAACAATCCTTCTCTACGAACATGTGAAAGCCTAATACAATGAAATAAACTTGCAAAACATTTAACATCACAACTAAGTAAACCAAAGGATTCCAAAGACTGCGAATCTGCATTCAAAGTGTTCATTGCAATCTCTGAAACTCTCTCTGGGGTGACATCTTCCAAACTCAGATCAGCATCAAACTGTAAAGCCTTTGATATAGCCAAAGTTCCAAGCTCTATGACAGTTAGGGGGAGAGGGATGATTCCGACCATGTGTGCCAAGCCTTTTCCTTGGCATTCTCGAATGATCACTCCAATCTCTGCCCTATCTCCTTCTTGAAACATTGTATTGATATAATTTGTGCTCGAACCCTCCACAATTACATCAATAGTCGATTTCCAAAGCAACCTTAATCCACCTCCCATATCAAATGCTCTTGGTACTTCAAACATGTTATCAAACTGTATTTTTCTTTTCACATCTTTTAGCCTAGCTTCATCTGTCCATGTTTCGGCAATAAACACAACAGAGAGATCTTTAGCCCACACCAGACTAGCAAGCTCATTCACTATACATGGGTTCCCAAGCCCACGATAGTTCCATACAAAGCAACTCATTGCGATTGGCGGGGCTGAGTCTCAGCCTCCACCATTGAGTTTGAACTATATTCATCATCCTTTGAAACCAGCCTACGCTTACTTGGTAACTCCAGATGGGCTTCCCCACTTCTCTTCCCTCCACTTAATTTGCTTTGTTCCTTGGTACTCACTGCCTTCTTCCTGATGTGTTTGTTGCTTCTACTCCTAGGCTGCGTGGGAACTTGTTACTTTGGACGTTGGAGGAGCATTAACTTCAGGATCGTCTAACATATTTTCCATTATGGGATGGCTAGGGTTTGCATGTGAATTATTACCATCATAAATTCCGGGCATTGAATTTCCTTTGAAAACTGAAGTATGACTTGCAATATTTAGAATCTCATCAATTTCATTGATTTTGATTTCAAATAATTTTGCTGAATCAACGACTTCTCTATTTAATGACTTCGCATTAAATTCCTTTCCCACAATAACTGGAGCTTTAATAGGTGACAATCTGTTGGAGATAGGGTCCTTTATTGGCAATAATTCTGGCTCCAAATTTGATTCTGACAGCCTGCCTCCTTCAATGCTTTCAGTTACGTCCGATACCATGTCTTCCTCTTCCCCACCATTACTTCCTTCAACTCCTTTTTTTGTAACCGTTGCTGGTCGGACTTCCTTAACCGGACCTTGTTCTGATAAGTCAACCACCGGAGCTTGGTTGGGCACCACCTCAGAAGGCTCCGAAGTAACAAAAGGTTGTCGTCGTTCATAAAAAACTGGGACATAGATGACATTCTTCCCACTAGCCGTATATGGGGCTGCCCTCAGACTGGAATTAAATTGTTGACTATCCGGCGAAAGGGTACCTTTGCTCTCAATCCAAAGGCTACAATCTTTGTCGCTGTGATTCAGACAACCACACCAAAAACAAAAATTCGGCAAGCGCTCGTACTTAAAGTTAACCCAATGTTTCTCACCATTCTCCATGGTTATAACCCTTCCTCGACAGAGGGGTAGGGTAATATCGATACTGACGCGGACCCAAATAAAATATCCACCATCATCATCAACTACCTTGGTTGATTTTTGCACTTCGCCCACAATGTCACAGATTCCCTCAGCAACTTTTGTGTTCATGAAACGTACCGGGATATTATGGACCTGCACCCAAAAGAGTGCTTTTGTAAATACCATGTCGCGGACTAAGACATCTGTATCATATCGCTGTAACATAACTAAGTATTTGTCAAAACTCCAGGGTTGGCTTTGAAGGATTCGATCAACATCGTTCAGGTTGTCAAAGATGAAGAGGACTCTGTGATCTTTCTGGTTTTGGATCTTGAAACCCTTTGTGGACCTCCACAGTTGCTTGAAAGTCCTTGCCAGAATCTCCATGTTCAAGAAACGTGGAGTCAAAAACTGTGCCACAATGATGAACTTTCCTGATCGTTGATCCTTTTGAAGAACAAACCCGGTGTTTTCTCTGTCTGACAGTGAGAAGTTACTCCATTTATCTGCCAGATCCTCCATGGCTAACAGAATGTAATGGAGTACTCAAGAAAAGATACGTGTTTCCCTATAACCCGAAAAAAGAAACCCCAACAAGCTCTAGAGGTAAACTTGTTACCACTAGAGGTGACAAAACTCTCCTTCGAAAGAAGGGACAGAACAACTTCTACTGCCTAAGAGAAGAGAGAGTTCTCTTTCTTAGCGACTGGTGATACTTGGTAGTACAATCTTAGTATGTGTGTTAAGAATATAAAGAACACATAATCTAATAGTGAGATTTTTAAAATATTAATATAATAAAAAATTATTTGGTGATATAACATTACTTAATGGTACACTAAGTGTAGATTAAACCAGACCTTAGTTTATTTATAATTTTATTTTTTTTTTAAGTTTTCCAAAAAAAAAAAAAAAGTGTATTAGTGTCACATTAATAATATAGTAAATAACTGTCTTAATTATTATTTTTTGTAATGTTTTAAAAGTGGTCCGACACCAATCTATACTACCTATATGATAAAATTTATAGTGATGGTGACACTTCTTCTCTTTGTTTCCTTTTCTCTTTTCCTTTTTATTTTTTGATGAATAGATTCCTTCATCTTGTGTTTACTTTTGTAGATGTAGTACTGTCTGAATTACAGTGCAAAAGGAGACAATATAATCGATCAGAACTTTGTTGCCTACGAAAATTAAAAAGAAGAAGATAAAGAAGGTTTGAAATCACTAGGCAATAAGAAAATCAATTTCTCGTTCACCAATTTATTAACATAACGAATATTTTTTTTTTTTTTGAGAAGATTAACTGGCAATCTTTAATATTCATAAAAATGTTTTCAATTCGCATCTTATTGGTTCTCAAAAAAATTCGCATCTTATTGCAACTTGTACTGAATTCTTTATTTTTATTTTTTTTGAGAAAAGAATTCTTCTCTATAATTAAGGGACTCCATACATTTTGTGATAGTCAAATATTCTCTAAACACCCACATAAAAGAAAGAAAGAAAAGAAAAAAGTCCAATGGGTTCCTGCTTTTTGATAATTAAGTTTATCAATGATAATTAGAATATTATCATACTAAAATCACACTCATCATCTGATATATATAAGCGCCCAAACAAAATCAGGACAGATTTGATCCCTTTAGGTGGGCTATATAAGTGGATTTGATAATACAAAGAACAAAAGATTTAAAAAATAAATAAAAAAGCCGAAGATATTTAATCATTAGAACCGAGTAAAGGAATCAAATCTACCGATTTATAATTTTTAGAGTAGTGTTTAATTTTTATTATGCAAACTATTTTACACACATTTCAAAAGCAACTGAAATTGTGACGTAAAGCTACGAACTTTAAATTGGAAATCATGACTTTAAGTCTTTAAGCCATAATTTTGGTTACTTTTTATGGGGTGTAAAAAATTGTATAAAACAATTCATCTGTAACAAGTTTAACCATATATATACATATATATAAAATTGAAGCCTTTGACTTTTTGTTGATCTCTTCAGAGTTTGCTACATCATTATCATTTTTTAAAACAATTTTCCACATCATTATTCATTTAAAATTCTTTTCACCTATATTTTTTTATTGTAGTTTTAAAAGCCAAGAATTCTAGGTTTTCTCAAACGCAAACCTGCTAATACCTTCCCTCTCTCAAACGTTTTTTTTTTTTTTTTGGCTCCTCTCTCTTCCTTTTCTCCACTTATCTCAACGAAACCCTACAATTCAACTCATACAAATCTGATTCTCATTGCATGGATAAGTAGCTTTTACTTTTGTGCTCAATGAGAAAGAGCTAAATTTTAAACTTTGGAGACAAAAAAATATTGAAGAGGCAAGTGAAAGGAAACTTATTTGGTGTTTAGTTTATTAATTAATAATTAATTGATTTTTAAGTATTGTCCCTCCTTAAATCTAAACGTTAGAAGTTAGAATAATCATCTCCTCAAACCCTAAACGTAAGACTCTTCCCTTCTCTTCCTTGCTTTATGATAGTCCCTGCATTCCAACCAACACTCCCAAACCAATGCTTCTTTATTAATTAATAATTAATTGACTTTTTAGTATTGTCCCTCCTTAAACCTAAATGTTAGAGGTTAGAATAATCATCTCCTCAAACCCTAAACATAAGACTCTTCCTTGCTGTATGACAGTTCCTGCATTCCAACCAATACTTCCAAATCAATGCTTCTTGAATCAGGCTTGATGGGAGACCTAGGACAAGTATCATGGTGCTAAAGGTGGTGTTTTTACAAATCTAAATCTATAGCTAACAAACCTTAATCTTGGTATGTCCTTTTTTTCCTCTGAATTTTTCTAATACTTCTCTTTTTGCTTGATGGTTTTTCTCTTGTATTATTATTGTAGGGATGAAGGGCTCAGATTTAGGTATTGGGATGTGGGCCGCACCCGAGGACGTCAAATAGCTCGAAGACAAATAAGTACTAGCGAAGGCATATAGATTAATAGGCCATGGAAGAGGTTTGGTCAAAATGAGCAGGAGACATTTCCCGAGGAGAAATACCTCCTCGGCTAAATAGAGTGGAGGCCTAAAGTCCAACCATTCATCAAGAACAGGGTAGCAGGCAATCGTGCTTGGAAGGATAGGGTAAACATTAGAAAGGGATGAGACAAAAGAGAGTTGGAAATATCTGAGAAGAAAGCTGCTACCACCGCATTGAATGCTCTGCATCTAACCCCCTGATCGCATTAATGTGGAAGTGATACTTGAACAGTAACTTTCAGCCTTACAACTACCTCCAAAGACTTCAAGAAGGTGCTAATGGGACAAGTATCAAGAAGATTGGCAATTTGATCTACACGTGGAAGGCTGAGATGAAAGAAGGGGAGGAAATATAAAAGGGAAGAATCCCATTACAAAGGGGGATCATCAGAAAAACGAGAGAAAGATCACTATGTACCCAAGAACTATAATTTATGTATAAGTCTAACAGAGATATATAAGAACAGACCTTCCTCGGACTTGACCAAGGAGAACTTTTCTTGTTTAAAACGGTTTGTTTCATTCTTTCCAATAATAACTAACCTATTGTGATCATTATCTACCTAACTCATTGAAAGTTTAATTTCAAGCCCACTCTTTAACAAATTTATTGTTTTGGGCTCATTGGGCCATTATCCATCGATTTGGGCTGTTGAGCAAATCGTGTCCTTACAATTATTATTATTATTATTATTATTTTATTTTATTTATTTTATATTTTTACTCAATACAATTTTACAATCTCATATTAGATGACTTCCCAAGTCCTAGACTAACATTGAAATCCCACAACAAATAAAACACTTAGATAATGTCGATGTTTGTCTTCTGTATGAGAGGTTACAATTTGGCTGTGATATAGGAACAAGGTGATAAACCTATTGAAGCTAGGGCAAATAGGTAGTATATCTCCAATTTTCTTTTACAAAATAGGATAATAATAGAACATAAGATACATTGAAGAACTAAGAACAAATAGTTTAAATTGATTGAACACATCTCCATACGAAGAGAACACTTGAGGGCTTTCATTAATTTATTTTATCACTTGAGGGCTTTCATTAATTTATTTTATTTTTTAATTCCATTAATTAGACTGCAATAGTAGAACCTAGAGATACTCACGTTGGGATTAGGTTTCAAAAAACATAAGTTTTGGTAGTCCCACAATGTTACATATTATTTTTTTATTAATTAATTTATTAAATCAATTACTACTCTTCAAATTGAAAAGTTTTAAATCAATTATTACTCAACGACATAGAGAGTTTCAAACTGACTACTACTTGGTACTATGGAAGTTTTAAACCAACTATTACTCAACAACAACAAGAATTTTAAACCAAACTAAAGAAGTTTGACTATTAGTTGACCTTCTAATAATTTGTCACGTAAGTTTTGGTTGTCCCACAATTTTACTCATCATTTTTTTTATTAATTTATTAATTATGTCAAGATGAGAGTTTTAAACTGACCACTATTCGGCAAACTGAAGAGTTTTAAATCAACTACTGCTCAACAACGTGCAGAGTTTTAAACCAAACTAACCTACTACTATATATATACACACACTAAAACCTTCTATGCGGTTTACTCTCTCTACCATTTCTATCCTTTTGTTTTTACAAACCCTACTTCTTATGAAGACTCTAGAGTTTTTACAGATGGAGGAAATGCTGAAAAGAAGTTAAGAGGTAATGGATGTCACTAAAATATCTCGATTTTTTATTCTCACCTACATCTTTGTTTTGTTGGATGAATACTTTGTGTTATAGAATGTTAATTTTATATTACTTTATTTGCGTTTTTTTTTTTTCCCTAAAAGCCTCGGTGAAACTTAGAAATTTCTTTTTATCAATATCATTGTTGTATTTTGTTGTTCCATATTTTATAAAAGTTTAAATATGGTAGAAATATAAATAGTGCGCCTTTGTTTAATCTTTAAATACACACACTATTTAGTCATTGTTTTTTTTTTTTTTTTCAAAATATGTGTATCTTTATTTCGTATAATAAATATTGATTTTTATTCATTTTTAACTAATATATGTATAAACTATACTTTCATAAGATTTTATCCCGTGCATTGCATGGATTAGTGACTAGTTTTATAAATAAAATTAAAACAGTGCAGCAAAAAGTGTATGAAAACAATGATGCTTTATATTATTTTATTAGGTAAAGTTAAAGGATACCTTAAGAACAATTGGGTTCACTTGAGAATAACTTATTTAGTTTTTGTTGAAAGTGTGTTAAAGTATACTTGTATCTTTAAAAAGTTTAAAAAAAAAAAAATGAAAAAAAAAGTAAAAAAAAATTGGGAAAAAAATGATGTATTAAAAAGCTATACATAAAAGATATAAAAACAAAAAGTGAGAAATTGAAGCTGATGTCAAACACACATTTTTTTTTTTTAAAAAAAAACATTTTAAAATAAATTTATAAGAAAAGAAAGAAGTAACTAATTTTTTTTACGAATTTTGATATTTCTCTTAAAATTTGTGTCAAAATTTTATAAAATGATTTATTAAAAAAAAAATTAAGTTACGGCTATCTAATTTTATTATTTTTGTTGGCTATCGAAGAAGTTGTAATTTCTGGTACGCATTTGGACCCTTTGGGATGGATGTGGTGTAGAGTGTAGACCTAGATCCATTGGACGATAATCATTTCGGCTGAGGGACAGTTGGCCAACTTAGCCTCAACTCTAAGCTGAAAAGAGGTGGCGCCGACTTAATGCCATTCCCATTAAGAAAGAGATTGATTGATATTGATATTGATATTGCCATTGCCATTTGTATTGAGGTTGGTTTTCGTAACAATCAGCCATAAAATAATATGACCTCCTCTGAATATGGTTTGATTTTGCCCTGTAACCTGCCTTCGACAGTGGCATGGCATCTGCTTTAACTAAGAATTTGGCTGTTTAATGAAGTTTGTTCTGTGTCTTTTTGTTTTGGTTTATTTGTATTCCCGTTTCCGTTTGTTCTTGTTTCGTGCCTTTTAATGTCAGTCTTTCTTTTAAGGACTCATTTGATACAATTTGAAGAGTAGGAGGATAAATTTAAGATTTTTTTTTTGGGCAAAAAACTTAATTTACATCCACCAACTTGCTCATCTGTCACTTTAATTTATTAAGTTTTAAAATTTTTATTGTAGCCTATTTATTTTGATTACCCAATCACTTTAGGAAAAAAAAAGAAAAGAAAGTTAACCAATCCCTTTAGACATTCGATCCATTGCCATTAGGACAATTCCATTAAAACCGGTCATGATTCTCCCCAAAAAAAAAAAAAAACCGGCCATAAAAATTACACCATATCAACTTAAATTTTTTATTTTAATTGAGGGTATTTGGATTCCAAACTTTTTTGAATATCTAATTATTTTTTCAGATGTATACAGTTTTTCTGTTCTACACATACTAGGTTCAAAAGATGTTAATTGTGTGTCAACAATTTGTTCTTTTAACTTATTAGCTAATTTTCTTATGTAAAGTCTTATTTTTTCTAGGCACAACTATGCTTTAATCAATTTTTAGCAAAATATTACACAAACAAATACTAAAGAAGTAATCTTTATGCTATATCTTTTATAAAGTTCCACCTAATGAACTGATACCATTGACTACCCAGGAGAGAGCACAGCAGTAATATGGAAGCATAAACAATGATAAAATAGTTGATAAGGAAGAAAATAGCAAAATAGATATAGTCAAAATAGATTAAAACAGAGTATGTAATATGAAAACTGAAACAAATAAAATCTTACTTGAAAATACTTCTGTCTTTGATTAAAACTGAAAACTTCTGTCTTTCTTACAAGCTTTGAAAATAAACACTGTCTGAAGAGTTACAAGATTACAAAGTAAAAATCTGTAAGGGGTTACAAGATTATCTGTCTAAAGGGAAGGTTTACAAGATTACAAAAGGAAAGTAAAGTACAAAAGTCTTTCAGAGAGGGAAAAGGAAAGCTATCAAGTCTTTCTAAAGGTTGGACATTGGAATTGAACTGGAAACTTAGACCTTAGAACTGGACCTAATCTTTGAACCTGTAAATTTGGACCTAAAATCTGGACTTGTAAATTTGGACCTGTAAATTTGGATCTGTCTTCTGTCTTCGAAGTCTGTCTATTTATAGATAAAGTGAACCATGGTAAGTCTTCAAAAGTAACCTGAGTTAAGTAAAGTGAACTCAAGTTAATCTGTCGGTAGAATCTTGAACAGTAAAAGTCTATCTTGAACAATAATAGTCTATCTGCATGTGAATAATATTCTGTCAAAATATCTTTCTGGTTTTTTCTGGATTGTAATGGATCTGTCTGGAAGCTATTCATGCATGTTGGTGAATATTGATCTGTCTCCAGTGAATAGTGATCTGTCGTCGGTGAATAGTGATCTGTCGCTGTTGTCTGTTCGAAATAGTATTCTGTCTGTCTGTGCCTTCTGTCTATCTGTCTATCAATCTGTATCCGCGTAATTATCATAATCTAGCAGATCAGAGTTGTCCTCATCATGCTCGTGGTATACTCCATAACTATTACATAGAGCACAATATGAAATAAGCCAGTAAATAGGACCACGATCCTTTGCTGTCATTAGTCTGGGATCCTTAACAATCTTTCTTTGCCCAATAAGCTTTCTTGCTGAAGGTCTTGGACCATATACAGCTATCCTGTTAGTGTCGCCATATAAGTGGAAGCCTTCTCTGTCTAATTCTTTCTGTACGTCATAAATCTTGTTACTCATGAAATTAGACCATTCTTAAGCCAGAGCACCTGGATCATCAAGTGATAAATAAGTATCTCTTGTATACCAATTATGTTCAGGGATACAACCCCAATCATGGATAAGAACTAAAATGTGGGCTGGTTGAGCTTCCATATAATAGCTATTATCCCAGGCTGGAAGAGTACTCCAGATTAGTAATTTCATATAATTAAGTCCTCCAATCTGTGCGGCTGCTTCTCGGATGACATTAGGAAATAAACTGATCTGATCTGCAGAAGTTATGGTTAATTTGCTGATAAACCCTGCTTCTAACATTTCAGATAGCCAAAAAGGATCACAAATTACTGGATCTTCTGTCTCTGTATTGATAAGTAATCCCGGATAAGGATTGTATTTGTCTCCTAGTCCTTCATATACTCTGTCTGCGTCTCCAAAACTTTCATACCATGTAGCTTTATGAGATAGCCATGTATCGTCTGTCATATCTTCTGTCCTAATAATTGCTGTAGAAACTAATACCTTGAAAAGATGCATCCATCTGTCATAAGAACTTGTTAGGGCTTTATGAGTCAATATTTTCTGTTGAATTTCAGGAAGTAAAGCTGTGATGGCAAGTCTCATATTTTGCTGAATCTTAGGGTGGAGCTTTGAAAAGCTTGTTCCCATAAGATAGCTTTTTAGAGACTGTGATTCTGTCATGGTGGAGCTTGAATCTCCATCCTCCTTGCCAGGGAGTTGACAACTAAGTGCTTCAATAACTGCACCAGTGTTAACAAGATGTAATTCCAAAGCCTGAAGGGTCATTTGGAATAAGGGTTTCTGTCTGAGGGTAAAAGCTGCCTGTAAATTATCAAGAAGTAGTTTAATATGAAAAGGAAGGTCTGTAAATTCTCCGTCTTGAAACATGAGATCAGTGTTGGGCACTTTTTTCAGAATTACACTTTTCTCGCCACATGAATACATTGCCTCTACTAGCAATGTATCTTGAAGGGATATTGTCTCTAACGAGACGCCTTCATGCTTATCCGAAATTTTTGTTGAAGGCTTTCGGATACCTTTGGGTTGCACCGCTGGTGCCTTGCCCTTGTCTTTCTGAGAGTATCTTTTATTCATAGTATGCAATTGGGTTTTGGGAAGAGAGTTATGTTTGGAGCAAATATTTTGCAAAACTTCTTTTGAAATTCTTTCGGCAATGTCTTTCTGTGAAATTCTTTTGAAATATTTTATAAGAAAAGCATTTACAAAACAAACAACATTTATAAAACAAACTTTTCTTTGTACACTTTTGTGCTCTTGCTGAGTAGCAACAATATTAAAGTAGTCATGATGGGATCTGTCAAGGTAAGTGAGATTCAGAATATTTCTAAAATCAAGTATGATTCTATCCATGTATGTACTACTATATATCTCTTCATAAAGTCTTTCATTAATAGGACAATCTATCAAGGGATTATAATTAATTCTATCTGTTGGGAAATTAAATCTGTCATTATTCAAGAAATTACCACAATTAATATTTTCTTTAATGATCAATAAAGGAGAGTCTGTCAAAGCTTCTTTTATTAAACTATCAGTGTTTTCTATATTTGGTGTGGGGGCAATAGCCTCAAGTTGCCATCTGTCAATCCATATACTATTAGTCCATGCATATTGATTACCACAGATTGTATCCATATTTCCGTCTTTTATGCCTTTTCTACTAAGTTCTTCTGTAGATTGGACTTTATGCAAAAAAGCAATAGGAAAATAAAAACATATCTCTGTCTCCTTGTCTTGTTTAACTTTCTTTTTGTCATTTTCTATCAATTGATTAACAAGTAATATTTCTGTCTTTAAAGATGACAAACTTCTTTCAGTTCTATAGATTCCTATTTCGTTGATATCTGTTAAAATAGTATCCTTTTTGGAAGAGTGTATTTCTTTCAAGACAGGTGGTACAATGAATTTAAAGAATATATCTTTTTCCAATATATTAGTTTTAATTCCTTCATCTGTCACTAAAAAGGATAAATTAAAGTCATAAAAGGAGTTCCTAAAATAATTTTAGAAGGAAAGTCTTTAATTAAAACAAAGGCTGTATCAAAATATATTCCATCTTGGCATATATGAACAATAGGTATTTTATAATTAATTATTAGTTTTTCTCCATTGGCCTGAATTAATCTTTCAGATGGTTTTTCATAATATTTTAAGGGTATTAATCTTTCTTGTATATAATTCATATCAGCACCTGAATCTGTCAAAGCAATTTCTGTCAAACCTAAATCTGTCAAAGCAATTTCTGTCAAAGAAAACTCTAAAGTAATTTCTGTATGCCATTTTTGGAAAATTACTCTGTCAATTAAACTTAAGAAATTCTGTCTATTGCCATCATCATCATCATCAAATTTTCTGTCTGTGGGATTAGAAACTTCTTTTATATTATGTTCATTTATGTTCGTCGAGTTTTCTTCTTTAATTTCTTTAGTTTCCTTTTTTACCATTTTTGCTTCTGTCATTAAGTCTTGTAGAGCTACTATTTTTATCTCTACACCATCTTGTTCTATTTTCATTTTTACCTTTTCTTTCTTGTCTTTTTCTTTCTCTTTCTTTCGGCATTTTGTAACATGGTGTCTATATTTCCTACACCTAATACAAGCAATAGGTATTTCTATAGAGTCTTTCAATTTTAATAAATATTCTTTCTTGTCTTTATGGTGATTCGGTAGATTTTCTGTCAGTTTTATTATTATGTCTTTTTGTTTTCTTTTTCTTTTATTAATTTTAAGTGGGTTGGTTGATTTTAACTCTTTCTTTACTTGATCTATTTCTTTTTTACTAACATTAAATATTTCCATTAATTCATTTATTATATCTTTCTCAAACTCTAATTTACTAATTTGTTTAATAATTCTATTATGTCTGTCACATTGTTTTTTAGTATGTCCGTCTCCTTTGCATTTATGACAAATAGTATTATTAACATGTCTGTCAGTTTTCTCATTACCTGATAACTCAATAGTATTTAAAACTGTTATGTCTCTTTTTCTGTCTGTCTCTATTGGTAAACTTAAAATTTCTATCTTTAGGTCCAGTTCTAAGGTCTAAGTTTCCAGTTTAATTCCGAGGTCCAACCTTTAGAAAGACTTGATAGCTTTCCTTTTCCCTCTCCGAAAGACTTTTGTACTTTACTTTCCTTTTGTAATCTTGTAAACCTTCCCTTTAGACAGATAATCTTGTAACCCCTTACAGATTTTTACTTTGTAATCTTGTAACTCTTCAGACAATGTTTATTTTCAAAACTTGTAAGAAAGACAGAAGTTTTCAGTTTTAATCAAAGACAGAAGTATTTTCAAGTAAGATTTTATTTGTTTCAGTTTTCATATTCCATACTCTGTTTTAATTTATTTTGACTATATCTATTTTGCCATTTGTATCGAGGTTGGTTTTCGTAACAATCAGCCATAAAATAATATGACCTCCTCTGAATATGGTTTGATTTTGCCCTGTAACCTGCCTTCGACAGTGGCATGGCATCTGCTTTAACTAAGAATTTGGCTGTTTAATGAAGTTTGTTCTGTGTCTTTTTGTTTTGGTTTATTTGTATTCCCGTTTCCGTTTGTTCTTGTTTCGTGCCTTTTAATGTCAGTCTTTCTTTTAAGGACTCATTTGATATAATTTGAAGAGTAGGAGGATAAATTTAAGATTTTTTTTTGGGCAAAAAACTTAATTTACATCCACCAACTTGCTCGTCTGTCACTTTAATTTATTAAGTTTTAAAATTTTTATTGTAGCCTATTTATTTTGATTACCCAATCACTTTAGGAAAAAAAAAGAAAAGAAAGTTAACCAATCCCTTTAGACATTCGATCCATTGCCATTAGGACAATTCCATTAAAACCGGCCATGATTCTCCAAAAAAAAAAAAAAAAAAAAAAAAACCGGCCATAAAAATTACACCATATCAACTTAAATTTTTTATTTTAATTGAGGGTATTTGGATTCCTAACTTTTTTGAATATCTAATTATTTTTTCAGATGTATACAGTTTTTCTGTTCAACACATACTAGGTTCAAAAGATGTTAATTGTGTGTCAACAATTTGTTCTTTTAACTTATTAGCTAATTTTCTTATGTAAAGTCTTATTTTTTCTAGGCACAACTATGCTTTAATCAATTTTTAGCAAAATATTACACAAACAAATACTAAAGAAGTAATCTTTATGCTATATCTTTTATAAAGTTCCTCCTTTTACTCTACCTAAAAAGAATGGTAAAGAAAATATTAAGCAAACAATAGTTTTAATAGGGTAAAACTTTAGTACAGTTCATTAGGTGCAATATATTAGGTTATTTAATTAAAATAAAAATATTGTTACATTAACCAATAAAATAAATAACTTTATCTTTTTTAATTACAATTAAATTAAATTCAAATATGTATTTGTATTGATCAATAAAGTATAAACAGCGCAATACATTGCTTGGTTAATTTAATTAAAAAACTTAATGTATTACACGGTAAAGAATTTTATCTAAGTTTTATACAAAAAAAAATTTTTGAGGAAAAAGTTTTACACAATTTAAAATACTAAAGAGTCATCAAAATTTGGTAAGACATAAATAATACACAGTTCACCACTATTTATTCATGGCTGCTAGGAGCAAGTCCTCGCGGCCTCTTTTTCCATTTTACAGGGCCAGGGGCCTAATTCAATGGTTCTGCAGCAGTGGACGATTATAGTGGGCCTGAATTATAATAATAAGTTGTCCACAAAGCGCATAGTATGCAATTTCTTTTTATTGTCAGATATTCAGGGGGGAAAAAAAAAAAATTTGTCAGGTACCTTTTAACGTGTATTGTCAATTGTGGACCTGTTATCTTTAGTGGTCTTTTAGTGGTCGCAACCTCTCCTCTCTCCTCCCCCCCCCCCCCCCCCCCCCTTTCCCTTTTTTCTTTTTTTTTTTAAAATTTTTTTTAAAATTATATTAAGAGAATTTAAAAAATTAATTATTATCTTTTTTTTTTTTCAAAAATACTCATAATTTAACTAACTTATCTTTATTTCTAAAACATAAAAATAAGGTTAAAATCGTAAATTGATAAAAAAAATTATTAATTTAAAAAAAAACTACCCCATATTCTATAAAACTTCCTACAACTCTATGTATATACAACTAAGACTACCTTCATGTTCCTATAAAAAATACTACCACATGTTCTTAAAAAATGAAAAAAAACTACCCAAATTCCTATAAAAAGAAAACCTACAAAAAAAGAATTTCATTGTACGCATAAAACGCGTGTGAGGAAGATAGTATATATTAAAAAATTTGGCTAGGGAGTTAGTGGTTGCAACATATTGGGCCAGTTTCGTTAAGGAATTAATGCAACATATCACCCAATGAAATTTATCAATAGCGGTCGCAACAAAATACATCATATTTCCGAAAAGGAGTTTGGAGGAGAGCGGTAGCAACATCTACCTGTAGCCTTAAATAGGCATTTATGAAAAAGATAGGTAATGATTCTCTCGCCTTCATTGTTTCACATCCCTTTTTCGAGTTTTAAATGTAAAGTATAACCATTATATTTTTCTCCTTTTAAAATATGTGAATTAACGTTTACAATTGTTTCAGCAAAAAAAGAAAAAAAAAAACGTTTGAAATTGTGGATATTGTGTGAGAGTGTGTGTAAAATGAGTATTAGAAAATATGTTACGAAAAAACATACACCTAATTGATCCCTAAAAGTAATGTACTATTTTACTAGGACACGAGAGTAATTAGATTCAAAATAAATGTTACTTGGTATAGGTTTTTTTTTTTTTTTTTTTTTTGGATCGGGTTACTTGGGATAGTTTACATTGTCATTAAGATAAAGTTTAGCTATAAAAATGATTGTAGTCTTAGGTTACAACTTTATTCAATATCTTTTTATTGGAGGTGAATTTTGACAAATCTATTGTTAGATAAAATCTTTTTCTTATATTATCCCACATTGCTTAAGAGAGTGTGTTGTGTATAGTATAACTCGCTCCACCCTCTCTTAAAAGTTACTGTGGCTTTTGAGTGGAGTTGTGATGTGTCTTTGTGTTAAAACCCTTCCCCTTTCCCTTATGTGTGTGTATGTGTTTGTTTCTCAATAAAAATAAAAAATTAAAAAAAAGGTAATTATCTCACATTGCTTAAGAGAGTGTGTTGTGTGTAGTATAACTTGCCTCGCCCTCCCTTAAAAGTTACTATGACTTTTGAATGGAGTTGTGGTGTGTTTTTGTGTTAAAACCCTTTCACTCTCCCTTATGTGTGTGTATGTATTTGTTTCTCAAAAAAAAAAAGGTACTTGTCCCACATTGCTTAAGAGAGTATATTGTGTGTAGTATAACTTGCCACACCCTCCCTTAAAAATTATCAAGGCTTTTGAGTGAAGTTGTGATGTGCCTTTGTGTTAGAACTCATTTCCCCCTCCTTTGTGTGTGTGTGTGTATTTGTTTCTAAAAAAAAAAAAAAGAATGAATAATCGTCCCATATTGCTTAAGAGAGTGTATTGTGTGTAGTATAACTTGCCCCACTCTCCCTTAAAAATTATCAAGGCTTTTGAGTGAAGTTGTGATGTGCCTTTGTGTTAGAACTCATTTCCCCCTCCTTTGTGTGTGTGTGTGTATTTGTTTCTAAAAAAAAAAAAAAGAATGAATAATCGTCCCATATTGCTTAAGAGAGTGTATTGTGTGTAGTATAACTTGGCACACTCTCCCTTAAAAGTTACCATGACTTTTGAGTGGAGTTGTAGTGCACCTTCATGTTAGAACCTCCTTCCCCCTCCCTTATGTATGTGTGTATGTGTTTGTTTCTCAAAAAAGAGAAAGAAAAAAAAGAATGGGTAATTGTCCCACATTGTTTAAGAGAGTGTGTTGTGTGTAGTATAACTTGTCACACCCTCCCTTAAAAGTTACCATGACTTTTGAGTGGAATTATGGTGTGCCTTTGTGTTAGAACCTCCTTCCCTCCCCCTTGTGTGTGTGTGTGTGTGTTTGTTTCTCACAAAAAAAAAAAAAAAGTTTACATTGTCATTAGGATAAAATTTAACTACAAAATTGGTTATAGTCTTAAATTATAATCTTATTTAATATTTTTTTATTGGAGGTGAATTTTGACAAATCCATTGTTGGATGAAATCTTCTTCTTATATTCTCCACACTTGCAAAATTTTTAAAAAATTAAAAATCAATAGCTATGTCATTAATAAATTTTTTAATATTGCAAGTTTTTGTATTTTAAAATTATCTATAAATATATAAGTTTATTGATCATATAGTAAATAATATCTGATTGACACAAAATTTGACATGTGTATTTTTTTTTAGGCCAGGGGGGGTGGGGGGGAGGACATGTGTATTAAGAGTATAAAGAACATGCAATTCAATGGTTATATTTTCAAAATATGTAGTAAGGTAGGCTACAGCCAATTTTGTAACTAAACTTTGTCTTTGTTATTATAACCCTTTACTAGTTTGGGTGGCAAATGAAAGACACGTGTTGCCTCTTGAGTAAGAAAATTAAAATATAATTTTATTTCAAGAAGTATGAAACCATACATGTAAAAAATGTATGTCATACAATGTTAATGTCATTCATATAATAATTTTGATTACACATGAAATTATTTCCACAATACTTTTATTATTTTATTATAACCCTTTACTAGTTTGGGTGGCACATGAAAGGCACGTGTTGCCTCTTGAG
Source organism: Quercus robur (assembly GCF_932294415.1). NCBI lineage: Eukaryota > Viridiplantae > Streptophyta > Magnoliopsida > Fagales > Fagaceae > Quercus > Quercus robur. Next base: position 42,078,223 of record NC_065534.1, on the reverse strand, counting down.
TAAAAAAATTAAGATAGAATTTTATTTGAAGAAGTATGAAACCGTATATATAAAAAATGTATGTCATACAATGTTAATGTCATATGTATAATAATTTTTTTTTTGGTGTAATGTATGTATAATAATTTTGATTACACATGAAATTATTTCCACAATAAGTTTATTATATTTTATTTTAACATATAAAGAACTGACACCTCAACAGTTGTGAAAGAGTAATGCAAGGGATACATGCATGTCCACGCCCAAATCTACACTTTGTGCTTATGTGTTAAGTCTTGATTGGATTTCAACACTTTCACATCAGTCCACCACATGTACTTAAAGATGTTGAAATTCAATTAAGACTTGACACATAAGCAGGGTGTGAATTTGGGTATAAGAATGAGCGTGTTCCTAGCATTATTCATTGTGAAAATATTGTGACAATACTATATGTGGGGGTAAAATTCATCAGTCAACAGTGGGCCTTGGTACCCATGCGGAGCCCAGCCATAATAGGAAGTGAAGACATGGCCAGAGGACTTCCAGCCCAACCCTGTTGGGCCGGACCGGGCATGTTTAAGAGGCGTCCGAGGAGGAGTGTCTCCTCAGATGCACCAAATGGGAGTCTAACGCACACCCTTCACATGGTGGAAAATCGTCCCAAATCGAGGGGAAATGCTAGACGCTCAGGGGGCAACCACAACTGCCGCATTAAATGCAAGGAAGCTACTTTTCCAGTCACATTAATGTAGAAAAGACAGGAGAATAGTATTATCTTGGCCAGTGCAACTCACAAAAAAGGGGGGGTGTCCTATGAGACAGACACTCAAGTAGAGGCCCAGATGGTTAACAAGTGTAGGGCCATAACCAATTAAAGAGTGCTATATAAGAGAAGAAAATCCCCATGACTAGGGGATCGAAAAACTGGAGAGAAAAGAGCAAGGAAAAGAGAGAGAGAGAGAAGTTCTGTAAACAAAGCATAAGATATAGTCCCATGGACTGTTATCCCAGGAAACTTAATGAAACGTCCTCACGTTCAAATGATTGCATGGCTTACTAACAATTACGTTTACTCTGTCAAGACCTAGTTCTACGACCCACTCTCTACAAATTCATTGTTGAGGGTCTTTTGGGCCAGAATCGCCTGCTTGCTGGGCCCGGGCCCCAAACTCCGCCCTTACAATTGGCGCTGTCTGTGGGAAGAATTTGTGTCTCGACAAGTGAAATAGTAAGAAATGGAAGGATCAGGCCCGCGCCAAACTAGACGTGCAGATTCTCAACGGCAGGACAATTTTTTAAATATCGAATGAGGGAAAGACCAAGATAATTAGCGTGAGGGCAGTGTGAACACCTCTCACACGAGTAAAAGCCACTCAAAAGGGAAGGATCATGCATCCCATAAGTAAAACGATCGAAAGGCTTTACAACAAGAGATTGATGATTTGAAGAAAAAGCTGCGCCGAGCACAGCAGAAACGTACTTCACCCGGCTCGGGCACTAGCAGTGACGAGGATAACGAGTACCGGCGAAGATCAAGAACCCCTTCGAGCGAGACCTTTTCCTACGAGGAAGAGAGGCCTCGTAAATGCAACCACAAAAGCCCATCTTACCAAGGCCTGGCCAACGATGCCATGAGTAAGGCCCTAGATCGCATTTCCCAGTCGCCGTTTACACGTAGAATAGAGAGTGCAGTGCTTCCTCGGCGGTTCCATCAACCAACGTTTGCTATATACAATGGTCGGACCGATCCAGTGGAGCATGTAAGCCAATTCAATTAGAGGATGGCCGTCCATACCAGGGATGAGGCGTTAATGTGTAAGATATTCCCATCTAGCTTGGGACCCATGGCGATGAGATGGTTCGATGCCCTCCAGCCGAATTCCATAGATTCCTGTAAACAGCTGAAGCAGGCTTTTGGTTCCCGTTTCATCACCAGCACTAGAGTCCCTTGGCCCCTCGATTCCCTCTTATCCTTGACCATGCGGGAAGGAGAGACGTTGAAGGCCTACTCGGATAAATACTGGGAAATGTATAACGAGATAAAGGGGAATTATGATGACGTCGCCATCAGTACGTTCAAAAGGGGCTTGCCGACAGAACATGGCTTAAGAAAGTCCCTCACTGGAAAGCCAGTCACCAGCGTGCGCCAGCTCATGGACAGAATTGACAAGTACAAAAGGGTCGAGAAGGACCAGCAGATAGGGAAAGGTAAAGCGAAGGTCGTCCCTCAGGAGAGGAGGGACTTCAGGTCGGAATGATTTAACAACAGTAACAAGCCGAGAAGGGACTATATAGAGCAGTCCGGATCTACTGGGGCTCAGGTAGTCAATGCTGTGTTCCGAGAACCTCTTCACAAAATCCTAGATAGGGAATTGACAAGTACAAAAGGGTCGAGAAGGACCAGCAGATAGGGAAAGGTAAAGCGAAGGTCGTCCCTCAGGAGAGGAGGGACTTCAGGTCGGAATGATTTAACAACAGTAACAAGCCGAGAAGGGACTATATAGAGCAGTCCGGATCTACTGGGGCTCAGGTAGTCAATGCTGTGTTCCGAGAACCTCTTCACAAAATCCTAGAGAAGGTGAAGTATGAACCTTTCTTTCAGTGGCCGAAAAAGATGGCTGGTGATCTTTTGAAGCGCAATCAGAACCTGTACTGCGCGTACCATCAGGAGCCGGGTCACACCACTGATGATTACAGAAACCTGAAGAACCATTTAGATCGGCTCGTCCGAGAAGGGAAGCTGAGGCATCTGCTGCATCGCCCAGAAGGATGGCAGGAACCATCGAGCAATGAAACCAGACAAAGTACGTTGAGGCCACCCATTGGCACGATTAATGTTATTCTCGCCGCACCTGGAAGGACAGGCTCTGTCCCCTTCAGGGTAATGTCAGTAAGCAGTTTCCCAACTGGGCCAGACGATAGGGAATCCAAGAGAGCCAGAGTGAGTGCCACGCCAGTAATCGGGTTCACGGAGGAAGACAAGCAGGGAACTATTCAACCCCACGACGATGCCCTAGTCGTCACGCTCAGAATAGGGGGTTATGACGTGAAGAGGGTGTTGGTTGATCAAGGCAGCGCCGTGGAGGTAATGTACCCTGATTTGTATAAGGGGCTGAACTTGAAGCAGGAGGACCTGTTGCCCTACGATTCCCCCCTGGTTAGCTTTGAAGGGAAAATCGTCATCCCGAAGGGCATGATCAGGCTGCCTATACAAACAGATTTAGACGTGGTAGAAGTGGACTTCATTGTCGTAGATGCATACTCCCCCTACACAGCTATCGTGGCCCGGCCATGGCTTCATGCACTAGGGGCTATGTTGTCAACCTTGCACCAAAAAGTCAAGTACCCGTCAGGGGGTCAAATCAAAGAAATAATAGGGAACCAGGGAATGGCTGGACAATGCATGGTGTCGGCAATCTCACGACAGCCGAATAACAAACCTTCCACTTCAGCCGAGAACGGCTTATAGCAATTAATGACTGTGGTCCCAACTGCGGGTAGTGGAGGACCGGCCATGGAGTTGAACTGTGAGGAGTTGGAGAAAGTACTTGTCGGATCTGACCCCAAGAGGTTTTTTCAAATCGATTCGGAACTACCACCCCAGGAGAAGTCAACACTGATTGCTTTTCTCCGACGGAATGTAGATGTGTTTGCTTGGGACCCCTATGAGGCCCCCGGGGTCGACCCAGATTTCATCTGCCACCACCTTAATGTGAACCCGACTATAACACTTAAGAGGCAGGCTCCTCGACGACCGTCGAAAGAACATACCGACGCCGTAAGGGAAGAGGTCGCAAGATTGAAGAAAGCAGGAGCTATCAAAGAGGTCTTCTATCCCGAATGGTTAGCCAACACGGTAGTGGTAAAAAAGAAGAGCGGGAAATGGCGGGTCTGCGTAGACTTCACAGACCTAAACAAGGCTTGCCCAAAGGATCCCTTCCCTATGCCCCGGATAGACCGGTTGGTAGATTCAACTGTCGGACACCCTAGAATGAGTTTTCTAGACGCCTTTCAGGGTTACCACCAGATACCCTTGGCTGTCGAAGACCAGGAGAAGACTGCTTTTGTCACCCCAGTTGGGAATTATCACTATAAGGTGATGCCTTTCGGCCTGAAGAATGCCGGGTCAACCTATCAAAGGATGATGACCAGGATGTTTGAACAGCAAATGGGTAAAAGCGTTGAAGTGTACATAGACGACATGGTGGTTAAAAGCAAGTTGGTTCCCAACCATATTGAAAACCTCGGCAACGTTTTTCAGATACTGAGAAATTACAAGCTACGACTGAACGCAGCCAAATGTTCATTTGGAGTGGGATCAGGGAAATTCTTGGGTTATATGGTGACTCACAGAGGCATAGAGGTTAACCCTGATCAAATAAGAGCCATTCATAACTTGCAGCCTCCTTGAAACCCTAAAGAGGTCCAGAAGCTTACCGGTATGATAGCTGCCTTAAACCGTTTCATCTCGCGCTCAGCAGACAGATGCAGGCCATTTTTTCTCCTATGACACAAGTGGAAAGGATTTGAGTGGAATGAGGAGTGCGCTATAGCTTTCCAACAGTTAAAGGAATACCTCGCCCAACCACCAATTATGTCCAGTCCCGATGCCGACGAAGTTTTGTTTGCCTACATCGCAGTAGCCCCACATGCAGTAAGCTTGGTGCTAATCCAAGAAGAAAACGACACACAGCGGCCAGTCTATTACGTTAGCAAATCACTGCAGGAGGCAGAAACCCGTTATCTTCCCCTCGAAAAGGCAATCTTGGCCATCATACAGGCCACACAAAAGCTTCCCCACTGCTTTCAAGCACACACCGTAGTAGTGTTAACTCAGCTCCCTTTAAAGTCCATCCTGCGCAGCGCTGATTACACAAGCAGAATTACAAAGTGGGGAACGATTCTAGACGCCTTCGACATTAGATACATGCCACGCACCGCTGTAAAAGGCCAGGTCCTCGCCGACCTAGTGGCAGAATTTGCAGAGCCCACACTAGAAGGAAAAGAGGTGTCGATATTACTAGGGGCTGATGAGAAGGTGATCAGCACAGTTTCTCCGCGTGGACACACCTTGTGGAAAGCATACATTGATGGCGCAGCGAATTAAAGGGGCTCAGGGTTAGGACTTGTCCTGCTCTTACCTAAAGGGATAACAATAGAGAAGTCATTGAGACTCGGTTTTTCAGCCACGAATAACGAAGCCGAATATGAGGCGCTATTGGAGGGAATGGGGATGATCCGGAAAATGGGGGGAAAATCCGTAGACATGTTCTCGGATTCAAGACTTATTGTGGGGCAGGTAAATGGAGACATGGAGGTGAAGGACGAAAGAATGCAAGAGTATCTAGTTCGGGTTAAGCACCTGCAGACCCATTTTCATCACTTCCGCTTGACGCACGTACCCAGAAGTGGGAACACTCATGCTGATTCTCTCGCGACGTTGGCTACCTCCTCGGCTCAACCCCTACCTCAAGTCATTTTGGTAGAAGAGATCCTCCGTCCACTAACAGAGAAGGCCAATGGGATTGGAATACATAACATCAGGGCAGGACCGAGCTGGATGGACCCTATCATTATGTACTTAAAGCACGACACCTTGCCAGATGATAAGATTGAGGCTGGCAAAATCAGGAGAAAAGCTACTCGATTCTGGTTGTCGGAGGTCTCCAAGCTTTACAGACGCTCGTTCTCGGGGCCGTATTTGCTGTGTGTGCACCTAGAGGCTGCTGAACTCATCCTGGAAGAGTTACACGAAGGAATTTGTGGAAGTCACACGGGGGGTAGGTCTTTGTCTCACAGAGCTTTAACGCTGGGTTATTGGTGGCCGAGCATGCATAAAGAAGCCCTGGATTATGTGAAGAAGTGCGACCAATGCCAGAGATTCGCTTCGAGCATACACCAGCCTGGTGGAGAGCTAAACCCATTGTCCAGTCCCTGGCCATTTGCACAATGGGGCCTAGATATACTTGGTCCATTCCCCAAGGCAACAGGGAACAGAAAATTTCTTCTCGTCGGCACCGACTACTTCACCAAATGGGTGGAGGCTGAGGCGCTGGCAAACATTAGGGACGTCGATGTCAAGAAGTTTCTCTGGAAAAATATAGTCACCAGGTTCGGCACCCCGCACACCCTGGTGTCGGACAACGGGCTCCAGTTTGACAGCAAAGCCTTCAGAAGGTACTGTAGTGAGCTAGGAATTGTTAACCGGTACTTCACACCAGCTTACCCCCAGAGTAATGGACAAGCGAAAGCCGTCAATAAAACCATAATGAATGGACTGAAAAAGAGACTAGATGACGCGAAAGGAAGATGGGTAGAGGAGTTAGCCCATGTCTTGTGGACATATCGTACCATGCCTCGTAGGTCCACAGGGGAAACCCCTTTTTCAATGACCTATGGGGCCGAGGCTGTCATTCCACTAGAGGTGAACTTCCCAACCCAGAGGACCACCACCTTCTGCCCCGCTACCAATAACAAACTTCTGGAAAAGAGCTTGGACCTCATCAACGAAAGAAGGGAAGGCGCGATGGTCCACCTAGCTAACTATCAACAGAAGCTCAAGCAAGGTTACGACGCCAAGGTGAAGTCCAAACCATTAGCGCCTGGGGATCTAGTACTGAGGAAGGTCTTAGGCACTACGAGGAACCCCGCATGGGGAAAGCTCGGACCAAATTGGGAGGGACCGTGCCGCATCACTTTTGTAGCCAGCATAGGAGCCTACTTTTTGGAAGACTTGGACGAACGTGTAGTGCCATGCCCTTGGAATGTAAACAACCTGAAAAGGTACTATTATTAATGAAAGATATAATCTTTGATGCCGTATTGCTGTGCAGTTACTTATGTAAGTGTTAAACAGAACCCAAGTCCTGCATGGCTTCTCGGCCACAAACTTGGGGGAAATTAACCGCGAAGCAATTCTCACTAAGTGTTAAACAGAACCCAAGTCCTGCATGGCTTCTCGGCCACGGACATAGGGGAAATTAACCGCGAAACGATTCTCACTAAGTGTTAAACAGAACCCAAGTCCTGTATGGCTTCTCGGCCACAGACTTGGGGGAAATTAACCGCGAAGTGATTCTCTCTAAGTGTTAAACAGAACCCAAGTCCTGCATCGCTTCTCGGCCATAGACTTGGGGGAAATTAACCGCGAAGCGATTCTCACTAAGTGTTAAACAGAACCCAAGTCCTGCATGGCTTCTTGGCCACAAACTTGGGGGAAATTAACCGCGAAACGATTCTCACTAAGTGTTAAACAGAACCCAAGTCCTACATGGCTTCTCGGCCACAGACTTGGGGGAAATTAACCGCGAAGCGATTCTCACTAAGTGTTAAACAGAACCCAAGTCCTGTATGGCTTATCGGCCACAGACTTGAGGGAAATTGACCGCGATACTATTCTCACTAAGTGTTAAACAGAACCCAAGTCCTGCATGGCTTCTCGGCCACAGACTTGGGAAAAATTAACTTCGCAGCCATTTTTGTCTAATTATGAACTATCATTATTTTCACGAATTCATTCATTTATACTTAACTTTCAACAGTAAATGACAGAACAGACATCCATTCATGATGAAAACAGAAGAGAATAAAACAACGATATCTGAAAGGAAATAACCTTTATCATTCAAACCCAAAAGCGGTTCTGTTCACAAACATTAACAACGCAAAACAGAACAAAACATGAAAAGTAAAACAAATAAAATCCTCCACTACTTTCCTAAGAGCCCTGAGTCGGAGCGGGCTGATCATCTGCTGCTTGGGTCTCCAGGGCAATCTCCTTGGCCTGTGCAAGAATCTCGCTAATACGAAGGCTGTCCTCGGGTGACTTGCCCTGTGCGGCCTGCTCCGTGCCCCCAGCCTCGGGAATAGAGGAGTCTGTTGGAAGAGGCTCTTTAGAGGCAACCTCGTCAGGAATCTCGCGTATGTCCTCCGGGAAAAAGATGTTCTCAGCCTTCCTGAGATCAGAATCTACTGGGACAGCTGCCCTATCCAGGGCTACACCCCAGGACATGGTGATGTATTCCCTGCAGACGATGGCAACTTCCTCGGCCAGCCTAACCTCAGTATCATGGACTCCACGTTCATATGAGGCCGCCACAGCCTTCTCGACAGCTTTCCTGGCCAAGCGGGCCTCCTCCTTGGTCCTTGCAAGCTCAGCCTTGAGCGTTGAAACCGCCTGCTACTTCGCCGTAAGTTTCTCCTCAGATTGGCGGAGCTGTATGCGCAGATCGTCAGCTTGCTTTTCGGAATTCTTAAGGCAGGCTTCCGCACTCGCATGAGCCTTCTTCACCTACTTTATTTCATTATTCTAGTGATTAAAATCCTGTTTGAGATCACCAGCGGCCTTCTCGGTGGCAGAGCGGGACTGAGCCTCCCTATGCAAGTCCTCACGAGCCTTCTTGGCCCATTCCTCAGCAACAAAAATTTGTTAAGTGACCTGCACTCGGAAGGAAATAAAAACCCTATTAAAACATGACGATAAGAGGGTACACAATATAGAGACGAGATAGAAGATTCCACTTACCATGGCCATGTCCCTCTTCAATGACATGAAAAGGTCTGGTTAGCGAGTCTTTCTGAGACCCTCCATATCACGAGGCAAGAGAAGAGGCTGCTGTAGGGCCTCGGCCAAGAATGATGCCTGCCCTCGTTGGGATTCCCATAGGGTCGCATCCCAAGGGATCGAGGCGCTGTCTAATTCGATCCGCGGCGACCATGTTCGTTGTTCCCTACGAATGGCCGCCTCATCTCGGCTGTCAGTGGACCTAGTCCTCTTCTCTCGAGGCTTTTTCGTCTCCTTGCCCTTCTTCTGAGGCCTGGCCTTTTCACGGCCAATCTCTCCCTCCTCCGTTTCTTCTACAGGCCTTTTTCGCCTTAAGTTAGGCATAGGCTGCAGCCCTGCGTCTGACGTGGGAGGGAGAGGAGGAGCAGGAGCCTTAGGAGTGGTTTGTTCCTTCGAGACGTCCTTAGAGGACTGCCCCTTGCTCCTATTAGATAGAAGGCCCCTAAGGCCAGTCCTTGGCTTCAAATCCATTCCTTCTTCTTCAACCTCTTCGCTGGTATCAACTTGTGCGATGACTAAACCAGTGTTAGGAACCGCTGAAGCACGGTCTAAATCGTCGTCGGAGTCCGAAAGCTCTACTACCCTGGCCGACACCTCTCCCTCCTCGGTAAATTGGAACCGGTCTATTTGTTCCTCTAAGGATGAATGCGAAGAACCAGCCTCCTCCTCCGGGATAACCACTGCGGGAAAGGCGCGTTGGGCAGGCAGCTGAATAGGAGGTAAGTCTATTGAAGCAAGGAACCCTGGTATGGATACGTCAATACGTGCCAATCTTGGACTGCCAGCCCTTATAGCTTGGCCGGCGTCTACCAAGGATCGAGTGAGGGGAACGTAGTCCAAAATCAAAGGAGCCGACCGCAATTGTCCATCCTCGCTTACGAAAATCTCAGATCTCAGGAGGTAATTTAGAGCCGGGACGTTGACCAAGCTCAGCCGAGGGGATGTCCGCTCCTTGTCTGCAAAGGCCGTTAAAGGGTTTACGTTAGTCCGAGGAGGCATGCAACCAAACCAACAACTTTAAAATTAAAAAAAATTTAAAAAAAAAAAAAAAAAAAAAAAGAGAAAAAGAAAGAAAGAAAAGGGGGGGGGGGGGGAAGAGCTCAAAACTAGGGTCCTCCCTATGGAATCTAGTTCTATGACACCCTACCTGGCGTTCCCACCCTAGTCGGACAGTGAATGCCGTCATGCCATGGTCCGGAGACGATCAGATGGTCGTCCTTCAAGCCTTTGTTGGACTTGGGAAGGCAAGATATCAACCTCACTTCGTCAGTCTTGGACTTTAAGTAGTATGAGTGGCCGAGCTTATGGCATTCATAGAGATGAACCACGTCATGCCATGAAAGGCCGAGGTTCATCTGGTTGTTTAAGGCGTCGACGCACCCCAGGATACGGAACAGGTTCGCGGTGCACTGATGGGGGGCCAATCTATGACCACGTAGGTAGTCCCTAGTTATTCTTCCCATTGGAATCGTCATTCCTCCTTCCACGAAGGCTATCATTGGAATTGCGACCTCCCCTGTTCTCCTCTTGAACAAAATTTCCTCTTGGTGGCAATACTCTAGGCCTACCTCCGGAGGAATACGATACTTCACCCTGAAGCTCGCCATATCGGACGGAGAGTCTACCATTTTTTCAAGCCTACCCATTCCCCCTAATCCTAGACAACACGAAGGGAGTTTGCCTAAAGAAGAGTAACAAAGAAGGAGAAGGTAAATTGCGCGCACTTACGGGTAAGAAACTCGACGAAATCTTTAAGGGAATGACGGCGAAGGTAAGAGCGTGCTGAAGAAGAAGGCGCTGAGACGTTCTGAATACTGAAGCGTTCGTCAAAAGTAAGGAACGGACGCCTTTAAAACCTTATATACTCAGAGGGAGTTGGACAGACATGCTCCCGCCTAGAGCAAATGAAATAGTGTCCACCGTTGATCTGATCTCCAGCCGTTGGATTGAAAGAGCGTAAGGCTCCAAAAGTTGCAATTAATCCCCCCCCCCCCCCTCCGGATCATTAAATGCCTGCTGCATTAATGAGGCACGTGAGGGCACACCCCCGCACGGATGAAGCGGGGATCCACAGCGAACTATCCAGTAGGTATCAAAATCCTGCCTTTCCTCCTCGGATCAAGAAGAAAGAGTCGGAATTTTGAGGGGCTATTGTGGGGGTAAAATTCATCAGTCAACAGTGGGTCTTGGTACCCATGCGGAGCCCAGCCATAACAGGAAGTGAAGACATGGCCAGAGGACTTCCAGCCCAACCCTGTTGGGCCGGACCGGGCTTGTTTAAGAGGTGTCCGAGGAAGAGTGTCTCCTCGGACGCACCAAATGGGAGTCTAACGCACACCCTTCACATGGTGGGAAATCGTCCCAAATCGAGGGGAAATGCTAGACGCTCAGGGGGCAACCACAACTGCCGCATTAAATGCAAGGAAGCTACTTTTCCAGCCGCATTAATGTAGAAAAGACAGGAGAATAGTATTATCTTGGCCAGTGCAACTCACAGAAAAGGGGGGGGTGTCCTATGAGACAGGCACTCAAGTAGAGGCCTAGATGGTTAACAAGTGTAGGGCCATAACCAATTAAAGGGTGCTATATAAGAGAAGAAAATCCCCATGACTAGGGGATCGGAAAACTGGAGAGAAAAAAGCAAGGAAAAGAGAGAGAGAGAGAGAAGTTCTGTAAACAAAGCATAAGATATAGTCCCATGGACTGTTATCCCAGGAAACTTAATGAAACGTCCTCACGTTCAAATGATTGCATGGCTTACTAACAATTACGTTTATTCTGTCAAGACCTAGTTCTACGACCCACTCTCTACAAATTCATTGTTGAGGGTCTTTTGGGCCAGAATCGCCTGCTTGCTGGACCCGGGCCCCAAACTCTGCCCTTACACTATACATGTGGCAAACGAGTCAATCAAGTTCAAGTAAAAAACGGGTTATTTTAAGCAGGTAGATATGCGTTGGGTCAATCGGGTTGCAGGTCGGGTTAGTCAACCCATATTTTTCACATGAAATTTATAAAAATAAAATAAATTGTATTTACCATTTGGAAACTCATGCAGCAAATTATTTGAGGTAAAATGCATTACTTTGAATTTACCACTCATATCAAGAATGAGCTCAACTAAACAAATCAATACTTGTTCAATAATTTAAAAATTATACAAATCCCAATATTACTAACCAAAACAAAATAACATAAAAGGATAAGTAAAACAATTACACAAGTTTCATTTCTACAAAATATGAACACCCCAAAACATAAAACAAAATTACAAATTCTTTATTGGATAACTAATTTGACAAATAATAAAAACATATAAGAAATTTACAATTTTGAAAACTAATTTTATAATCCATTATCAATTGTTGTTGGCACTCTATTTCAATTTAAAAGTATACATTAAAGTTTGATTGTTTACTTATTTATACATGATCTTTTTTATGAATATCATGTCATTATTAAGCAATACACAATCCAAAAAATATTATAATTTATTTTGAGAAGCCATTTATTTTAAATATGAATTGTTAAAAAGTATGCCTAAGCATTCATAATTTATGCTAATTTTATAAATACTTTGGCTTTACTCTTTTCACACTTATGAATGTTTCTCATATATGTCTATAATTTTAAATATATGTTTTTAACTCTACTTTAACTAGATTATTTTGGCATATACTTTGTTATTTGATATCTAATTTTTTTTACTTATTATAGAATGCCTCAAACATTTATCATTCAATTCATTTTCATGCAGTTATGTAAAGGTTTTAATTGTTTTCTTAAAGCTCACAGCAAACAATTAAACCAATATTTTCTTAATTTTATTATTTTTTTACCCCAAAATAAAGATGATTTGGTCATGGGTTCGGTCACATGTTGGGTCGGATTGACCTGCAAAAAATGGGTCAAGTCACAGGTCAACCTGTTTTTGCTTCAGGTCAAAAAATTTGGGTTAGTGTCGAATATTTTTCAGGTCGAGTTAGCAAATTTTGCTTGTTTTGCCATGTCTACAATAATAAGATGTTACTACATTTTCACAATACCTTTAACTTCAATTGTGGTTGGATCCGGTATGATATTTTATTATTTTATTTTGACTTATAAGAAACAAAGACTTCCAAAAATTCCAAAAATATTGTAACAATTTGTTGTGTTAATATTTTATAGTCTAGATTAAAAAAAAAAAAATGTGCTAGCTCATATGTATATATACAAATAATAATAAATAAATAAGAGAAATGCTATATTTATAACATTTTCACAAAAAATCTTAAGTGGCAGGTTATTATAGTTATTATGGGTGGGCAAAAAAGTATTTTAAGTGGTAAATTCAACTTAGAAACAATAATAACTTATTACCTATGATTTTTTTTGTAAAAATATTATGAAAACATTGTGGATATAACATTTTTCAATAAAAAATAAAAAGCGAGTTCAAAGTTGCAAATCAAACTGACGTACGGATTAAAAATAAATAAATAGAAAGGCAGCTCAAAAGAGTGTAACAGTGAGTTTCTATCTCAATGAATTGACTAAACCAAAAAAAATGATTGTAGATAGAGCTTCTGGCTCTTTTTATATATAGATATTCAAAATATTAAGTTGATCAAAGATTGGAAGTATTTTGTCCATGAAATGCTTTGGACAATGTTTGGCTACAAATTTTGTTGTAGCCTAGTGTTACAACTTCACCAAATATATATATTTTTTATTAGATATGAATTTTGACAAATTTACTGTTGGATTACATTTTATTCTTATACCCTTTATACTTGCAAAATTTCCAGAAGATTAAAGATTAATAACTATGTTATCAATCAAATGTTTAAATTTCAAATTTTTATAGTATAAAATTATACATAAAAAAATAAGTTTATAGATTGAATAGTAAATGACATTCAATTGGTACAAAATTTGACATGTGTGTTAAGAACATAAAGATTATGTAATCCAATGGCTAGGTTTTATAAATATGTACCCATATTAATTTTTTTTAGTTGGTGTTGTAGCCAAACTTTGTCTAAATGTTTATAATTTTTTTTTTATTTCATTTAAGTTTATGTATTAAATAAGAATTGAAGATTGGATAGTAAATAGCATTGATTAAAATGAAATTCGAACTATGTTAAAGAACAAAGACAATGTGTAACTCTTTGTTAGGATCAATTTATATATGTATATAGTTAGGATTAAGTTAGATTTATTGTAATTCCATATTAATATTACACTATTTAATAAATTTGATTGGATTAATATTAAGAATTTTATAGTTGGAGTACATATTCTTTTTATTCGTAATAGTTAATATGCACACCAAATTTTGTATCAATTAGGTGTTATTTACTATTTAATTTATAAATTTTTGTTTTGTATATAATTTAAAAATTTTACAAACTTGAATTTTAATCATTTCTTTAATGAGATAGTTATTAATCTTCAATTATCTTAATATTTTGCAAATAAATACATACATACATACATATATGTGTGTGTGTGGCAAGTAGAATCATTATGATAATATAATATTTCAGGAGTTTGGCTTACTTTCAGTATTTTTTTAACTGGATATGTCCTTTTGTTTTAATAAAAAACTGCTACATCATCTGCTAATTAAATAAAATGTGGAGATTAAAACCTATTACTATTTGTCATTGTATAATTAAGACAAAAGAACATGTTCAGTTAAAAAAGTACTGGAGGTAAGCCAAACCCATATCTTAGATAATGCTATATTTATGTTCTACATTTCATAAATCCAATAAACTTCTAATATTTAATGAATAAAAAAAGAGAATGGATTTGTTACTCAACAAAATTTATAATGAAGCATAAAATGCGTTTCATAGTTGATCAGCATAATGAAATTACAAAATGCATTTCCAAGAACCGAATATTTCATTGTATTAATCAAGCATGAGAGTGTTGGGTATCTCATAGTCAGTTAATAATAATAATATAAATAGTTTTTTTCTTTTGGTAAGTGAATAATACAATTGGTTTAACCTGTCTTTAGTTTTTCAAAATAAATCTAGACAATATGGTTTGGCTTTGGCAAACACCCTTTATGGATTCTGTTGGATTTAGTTCGCTAGATAATGTATTCAATAAAGTTTTTATTTTTTATATATAAAATATTTATAAAAAAAAAAAAAAAAACACTTGTTTTTAGCTGAAAAAACACACATTGGAGGAACCGTAATTTTCAATTGTGTTTAATATTGTATTGTTTAAACTTTCGGGGCAAATCCATTTCTAGCAAATGAGGGAATAACCAAAAACCAAACTAAAGTTGTATTATGGATATTGTCCCTAAAAAAAAAGGGTAAAATACTATTTTGCTCCTTAAATTTTACAAAAGTTTGTTTTTGGTCCATAAACTTTAAAAAGTTCTTTTTTTGTTCTTAAACTTTCTAAAGAGTATTTTCAAAAATTTAAAGACAAAAATAGTAGGGATGGCAATCGAGTAGGGCGTGGTTGAAGGATGGGATCTTCGTCCCTGCCCTGCATGATTTTGTCTTGTCCCATTCCCGTCCTGGCCCGCATGACGGGGAAAACTTTCTCACCCCATCCCTACCTCATCCCGTAAAATTCTACTTTTTGTTAATTTGCCCTACAACTAGTACAATTTTTTTTAATGAAACCTATTTCATTAATAAAAATTTACTTAAAATTACAACTAAATTTATCCTATAAAATCAAATCAAATTTTAGAAAAAAATGAATAATGTATCAAAGTGTTTAAAAAGACAATCATTAAATAAAAAAATAAAAAAAATCTCATAGTATAACACATTACAAAATAAAGGTTGAGAATCATATTGAGTAGAATAAAATAAGCTAATATTGATATGTTTGTTTAAATAGTAGGGTTTTAGGGTATGAAAAGTTTACAATTATAACCCTTAGAAACGCGGGATGGGATGGGGCTAAAATCTTGCCCCATCCCTGTCCTACTACCTTTGCGGGGTAGGGAAAACCCACGCGGGGCGAAATGGGGAGGGGCGGGTTAAGCGGGACGGGGAAAAATTGCCATCCCTAAAAGATAGGGATGAAAAAAGAACTTTTTTAATAATTTATGGAAGAAAAACAAACTTTTGCTTAAGTTTAAGGACATGAATAAAACATTTTCAATAATTTAAGGATGAAAGATGATCTTTTCACTAGTTTAGGGACAAAAAAATAACTTCTTAAAGTTTAGGGATGAAAAACAAATCTAATACTGTATATAATAGCAGAAGCCTTTAAGGAGGTGTTGCCACGTTAGGAAAAATGGCCCCTTAAAATTCAGACACGTATAAGTTAAAAGCGATAAAATACGATGTTTAGCAATATTGTAGCACCGTTTAAAAGCCTCTCTATAAATAATAAAAATTAATCGGTTAAAATACTATGCACAGAGAGAGAGAGAGAGAGAGAGAGAGAGAGAGAGAGGCGATGAGGCGATGAAGCCTTCGTTCAATCTGATAAAAGAAAAAACCTCTGTTAAAAAAACAAAAAAACCATTCCAAAGCACATATTTATAACAGAGTAGTGCGTCTAACTCTATCACTTCTTCGCTGCAAAAAGAAAATCCATACTATCCTCTAATGAGCAAATATTCGTTCGATTTCATCGCTGATAGCGGTCAAGAGTGTCGCTGTTGATGGAGCGCTTGAAGTGGGTATTGATGAATCCTGGCTTTGATTAGTTTGGCCCATGGCTTTGGAACACAGAAATATCTAAGGTAGTCCATTGTGCGGGGAAAGAGAGCAGATTTCGTTGGAACCATACACCGAATAGCAAAAACAATCCCTTTCACTCCATATTTGGAAGGTACGCATTGAATTTTTCTGGAACTTCTTACCGGCGAAGAGAGAAATATCTAAGGCTGGCCATTACCATCAGTTTCCCCACCACCATCCGTTCCCTTTCCAGATTCAGACCATCAGATTGCCGGAACCGACATCGACAACGGTACATTTTTTTTTCCTCAATTTTGTAGGTTTGGGTATAAAACGTTACTTTTAATTGAATTTTTTTTGTTCGGTAGGTTTAGATTTGATTCGTTTTTGTTATGGGTTTTTGGATTCTCTATCAAAATGTTTATTTTCTCAATTTTAGATATTTGCTTTTGTTTTGTTTTTTGTTTGTTTTTTTAGATTACAGAAATCACTAAAAAAATTGATTTTAGTTTGGGTACTTCTGTTTCTAATCTTAACGAAATATTTGGGATTAAATAAGTATAGAATTGAATGTTGCATTGATACTTATTGGCTATGGTGAGCTGGGAGTTCTTTTTGGCTGAGTGGAATTTCCACCAAGTCATGCCAACCTTTAGAGTACCCAGAGGTGCACCTCTTGAGATATCTTGTCTTGAGGTGATTGTGGACGACCCTGCATATGTGACAGGTTCCTCTGAGGGCTTTGTGACAAAGGATACTGATTATGCTGCTTGATTTTTGGCATTATCGGTTGGACCCATCATTAATGATTGCCCTGTGAGTGGGGGCAGAGTGCTTGGGGGTATTGCACGTGCCTGGAGGGCTTTAAAGGCTCATTTAGGATCGCACATAAAGGCCCTGCAAGCTCAAGTGTGAGATCTTGAAAGTGTTGCTGTTGCTAGGGAGTGGTACATGCTGGAGGAGATTGCAAGAGCATTGGCTTGGGAGAGGGAGCTATGGCAGAGAGAGTGGGAGAGTCAGGCCATTGCCATGGAGAGAGAGAGGAGCTAGCATATTGCTGAGGCAGGCTTGCTCCAGGGATATATTGGTGTCCTGATTGGCAAGATGAGAGGACGGGGGTTGTCTGTGCCTCAAGCACCTTACATTCTAGGCAGGGATCCTTCCATTAAGAGACATAAGACTGAGTACATGCTAGTTCCTCTAGGTCCTGCCAATGGATGGGGATTAATTTGCTCCTGTTTTAAAATGGGCACAAGGCCCTGCACTAGGGCAGGTATCATTTTAGACTTCAGGATGGGTCCTAGGTTCCTTGGTTGGGTGAGTCGGTCCTTCCGCTGGTGATGGTACCGATGACGGCAGCACTGGGCATTTTGCTGATGATTCTATCAGAGATGATGATTCTCCTTAGATTTAGCCACTGTTGTTGTATCTTTATGATGATGTAGCCCCTGCATGGGCATGTATTTATTTCCTTGTACTATTTTAGACATTGTCCCATGGTAGGCCAAACATGTATCTATTATATTGCACCATAGTGGGCCCAGACTGTATTTTGATATTGCCTCTTGGTAGGCTTTGGACATGAATGTATTATTACCCCATCGTGGGCCTCAAATGTGTACTTTAATATTGACTTTTGGTAGGCTCAAATGTATGTATTATCTCTTAGTAGGCTTCATGTATGTGTTGACATTGCCTTTTGGTAGCTTCAACTGTATGGTCTTGATATTGTCGCCTCTTGGTAGGCTCAGATGTATGTTTCTTGATATCGCATCTTGGTAGGCCTTATGTATGTATGGACATTGCCTCTTGGTAGGCCTCATGTATGTATTGACATTGCCTCTTGGTAGGCTGAGATATATGTTTCTCAATATCGCCTCTTGGTAGGTTCAAATGTATGTTTCTTGATTTTGCCTTTTGGTAGGCTCAGATATATGTATAAATATCGCCTCTTGGTAGGCTCAAATGTATGTTTGCCAGTAGCACTTTAGCATTTATGAGCCAGTTGCACCACTGTTGTTATTCATGCATCGTTTCATTCTCATCGCATCGTATTTTCACAAGTCTACCGATAAAATCTGAAATTTATTAACCTACTAAAGGATATGGAAAGAGGAGAGACCGCATAAAATAAAACTGCCCCACTATAGGTTTTATGCGGTTCTTAACATGAGAGGAAAGGATCCTAGCGGTACAGACCCGTTATTGTACCCAAAGTTTCGAACTTAAGCATATTGATTCGTAGAAATGGACTGAACCATGCAAAATAAACTGCCCCAATATGGATTTTGCGTGGTTCTTAAATTGATAAACCAACTTGAAGCGGAATTAGAATCACACTAGACGATATGGGTATCTTGACAACCTTGATTATGAACATGGACTTCCCCAAGTGAGGTTTTCTTTGATTCGCCATGTGGCGGAAAGCTCTGATTGACCTGACCATCGCCTAAATTGACTAGTGCCTTGAAAAAGGTTCCGTACAAGAACTGATTGTTGCGATCTTCATACCATGTTGGATGGATTGCTATTAGTGATTGGGAATGGCCTCAGTGCTATCCCATCATATGTCTTGGCGACGAGGCAAAACCGACCCCTACGCTAGGTGAACCTGGCTTCGACAATGAGGTTCAAGATATTTTGAAATGATGGATGAGATGCACAAAAATAAACTACCCTAGTTTAGGTTTTGTGCAGTCTCGATTTGTGCAAAAAATCCCTGACCGGACCGGTTTGTTGCTGAACCACCTGACTGGACCGGTTTGTTGTGCTTAGATCTATATGCTTGTGTGCTTCTTACCATGCTTGTGCTTAGATCTACATGTTCATGTGCTTAAAGCTTTTGTTTGAATGCTATACTTGGTGCTTTATAGCTTTGTTTCTCTTGTTTATGCCTATTTCTTGTGTTTGGCTTTTGGGTAGGGTGTAGATCTAGATCCAGTGGTCTAGGCCTACATCCATACATCCCAGTTTCAATAAAGGGTTTGGATTTTTTTTCCTCTTTGCATGTTTATGCCTTTGTTAGCTCTTTTTCATGTGTTATGGTTGGATCCATGCTTGTTTGCTTAGATCTAGAATCTTTGCCCTGTTCTTGCTTATTTTCCCTTTTGTGGGTTTGTTGCTTGTTGGTCTTTAGGACCACTTGCTTGTTTGGTTGCACCCGCCTCCTTTGGTGGGTTGGTTGGATGCAACCACGTTTAGGGAGTACATCCTAGTGATGTTTGGCATGTTTTCCGCATGCCTTTCTCTCCTTTCCTTAGTTTGCATGTTAGGTTTCTTATGTTAACCTTACTATGTGTCTTATAACATGATTACCCTTCCCCTTTGTGTGATAACATGCTTTCTTTTCTTGCTTTGTGCCATCTCATTTGGCTTCCATTGTTTCCTTGCATCTTTGCATCTTTGTTTCTACGTTCATGCATATGTCTTTGTATGCTTGTTCATGTTATCAAACCTAGTTCCTACTTATAATCTCGTTCAGGTTCACACCCATCTTTTTGTAGACGAAATCCCATGTCTCTTTTAGGAACTTTGCTTGATGGTACACGTGTTGTCCATACTCCAATATAATGGAACTACAGACACCAAATCCAAACCCACATTTGTGCTTCTAGGACACCCTCTTTTGCTGGATAACATGTTTGTTTGATAACATGCTCATTTGCACCTTTGTGTGCTTTATACCCTTGTTTGCCCTTTTGTGTGCTTCCTTTGTTCTTTTTTATCTCTTTGCTTGTCTGCTTGCTTCATTTTCATTGTTGTTGCATGTACACGCTTGGAGTGAGGGCATAACTTCCAAGATGCAAGCTAAAAAGGGTAAATGCAAGCAAGAAGACGGAAACCCAAAAGGGTAATGTTCAGTAGATAGGAGGCTTAGCCTCCCTGAGTGGTTTCTTTCTCTTTCTTAGCCTTTTTCTTTAGAACCATGTATCTAGATTAGGGTTTCCTTTCCTTGTATCTTGCTTTGGGTGTATTCTTAGGGTATGGTAATGTGTGTTTTATCTTTCTTGTACTTGTTGGGCCATACCTTTGGATGTAGGCGATGCCTGCTTTTATCTTTATTGTACCTTGCTTAGGCCGCATTCCTTGGGTATGACAATGTCTAATTTACTTTTCCTATACCTTGCTAGGCCATACCCTTGGAATGCTGGCAATGTCTAGTTTATTTTCCTGTCTGTGTGCTAGCATTGTGCATGATGTGTGTGTGTGTGTGTGTTTGTGTGTGTATCTGCTGGCTTGTGGGTGGTCGTGCACTTTGTATGATGGACTCTCATGGTTAGAAGGGAAAACCTCTTGTGATCATGGGTGCTCTTGACCTTATATTGTGGGTATGCACTCAAAGCAACTGTCGCAGGTGTGTATTCATGCTACATTGTGTGCATGATCATCATGGTGTGATTGTTTTAATCCATGTCAGCTAGTCACATTGGTTTCCCCATGTATGCAACACACATCAACATGTTTGATGCTTTGGTGGGTTCCGGCCCACCCCAGTATGAACATGCCGAAGTGCGCTGTATACACAGGCACGAAACCCTACCGGTGCACCATAGCGTACCAAACGCGAAACTCTACTGAATTTTTCCCGTGAAAATTGGGCACCTTTGTTGCCGTATTTAGGGCTGTCCATGGGTCGAGCAAATCAGGTTTGGAGTTAAACCGTCACTTGACCCGCTTAGGTCGGGTGAATAGATTTCTCACCCGTTGTTGCCCAAATGGTCAAATGAAACCATTTGTCTCGATTCTTCGGTTTGGCAGGTCAGATTCGTCGGGTGATCAATTTGAAGGAAAAGAACAAAAAGAGAGGGGAAAATCGACCAAAGAAAAAGCTTAAAATGGCAAAAACCAAATATTTATGAGCTTGGAATAGAGATAAGGAGAGAAAAGAGAGAAGATAAAAAGAAAAATGAGATTTTGAAATCATACTTGAGAGATAGGACACCTAACACATGTTAACAAACAGGAAGCGAAACTCATTGGCAAACAAGAAGTGAAACTCGTCAGCAATGGTCATGGATGGTAGGGAAGAGTCAAGCTACGTTTTGAACTTTAAAGAGAAATTATGAGATTGGGACTATGAATATGAAGCTATTAATATTATTGTTTTCATTTGGTTATTAAGATGAAATTGCATTAAGCCCAGCAATTACAGTAGGACAAAGCTATTAATGCTCACGTGAATAGCTACTACCTAACATTGATTCAAAGTTCAAAGTGACGTGAATAGCTACAGAGTCAAGCTACGGTTTGAACCTTAAAGAGAAATTATGAGATGGGGACCATGAATAAGGAGCCATTAATATTATTTTTTTCATTTGGTTATTAAGATGAAATTCCATTGAGCCCAGCAACTACAATAGGAAAAAGCTATTAGCTCACGTGAATAGCTACTGCCTAACATTGATTCAAAGTTCAAAGTGATGTGAATAGCTACTGCCTACTAACATTGATTCAAATAATTTTCTTATAGTTAATTTTGTGGTGAAAAGCTATTGACATTGAATAGCTACTGACATAACAAAACTTTTTTATAGTTAATTTGTGGTGAATAGCTACTGCCCACTGATATGACAAGACACCGAAGTCTATTTCATTAGGGAGAAACTTACCCACCCACGTGAAAGTGAAATTAAATCTGCAGATGGAGCAGTAGTTATGGTCGGGTCAGTTGCTATGGTTTTCAAACTTTTAAACCACCACTCGAATCGAAACTTCAGTTTTTGTAATAGTTAGACCGGCAACTGACAGACTTAGGTATTTAGAATTGACCATTGGGCTTCGAGTCGGGCGGGTTCAATTGGTTTGGTCGAGTCATCCAACCGGTTGGACAGCCCTAGCCATATTCTTACCATGAAAGCTTGGTGAAGATAGTATTTTGTGTACTATGACGCATCAGAGGCGAATGTTGTTGGATTTTTAACATAATAATAAGGTGAAATGCTGCTAGGTTTTCGTCATAGAAATTTGGTAACAATTCCAAAGTGCGCTAGCAAAGCATTGATTAAGACCACACCCCTTCCAAAATCAAACCTTAAAGCCCAATTCTTTTAAAGCCCCGAAAGCTAATGCCAATAGCTTGTTTTTAATTGCGAATGTCTGAAAATTAAGATTTTACCAAAAACAAAGGACTATCTCCAGACAGGCATTACAAGTTGCCTAACACCTTCCCCTCACATAACCAGACTTCCGAACACAAAACTCAGAATTTTTTACCCATCTATGTTAGATTAGGAAAAAGGACCTTTTTTTAGCCTAGGATTGGCAATAAAATCAATTAGAGTTAGGTGACCAATCACTCCATAGAAAAAACCCAACAATTGGTGGCGACTTCATCTACCTTTGTTAATTATAGGTTAACATTGACTCAATTCAAGCCACACACTAGAGGTACCCCTTTCACCCTCATTTTCACATAGTACCCAAATCTTGAAATCACCGCCCAAGTGGGCATGGGTGTCACCACGATGGGAGGTTGGCTGCCACGAGGCATCGACACCAGGGTCACCACTCTCCCTCGGCACAAGGGTAGTGTCATATCAATGGTGATCCTAACCCGCATGAAGTGACCATCATAATCATCCACTCCTCCAGTGGTCTTGCATACTGCCGTCAATAGGTTCACAAATGGCCTCTGTCACTTTTTTAGTCATATATCTGAAGGGTATATTTTGGACTTGCACCCATAAAGGAACTTTGTTAAAAACTAAATCATGAAGCATAGTATCTGAAACATACCTCCATAAAACCACAAGATGCTTGTGAAACCTCTAGGGCTGGTTGTGAAGAATTTTGTCTACGTTTGGCAAGTTGTCAAAAACAAACATAACCTTATAATGACTAAGATGTCACATTTTGAATCCATTTTTTGATCACTAGAGTTGCTTAAAGGTTTGAGCCACTGCCTCCATATTCAAAAACTGAGATGTTATGAAGTTTGCTGCCAAAATAAATTCTCCAATTCTCTGATCATTTTGAAGAAAAAAATTGAAATTTTCTCTCTCTGAGTGCAAGAGGTTATTCCAAATGTTTGTCAAATCTTCCATCTTGGAAGTGATAACCAAGAAGGGAGATGAGAGAATAAGAAAGAAAAAGAGAAAAACTCGTTTCCCTAAACCCCCAAAAATAAAAACCAACAAGCTCAAGAAGCAAACCTGTTGCTTCAAGAGGAAAAACTCTCCTTCTAAGAAGGGACAAAAACTTCTACTGCTTAAGAGAAGATAGAAGACCCAACTTTCTTATTGACAAAGAGACTTCTTGAGATGTTATGAAGTTTGCTGCCAAAATAAATTCTCCAATTCTCTGATCATTTTGAAGAAAAAAATTGAAATTTTCTCTCTCTGAGTGCAAGAGGTTATTCCAAATGTTTGTCAAATCTTCCATCTTGGAAGTGATAACCAAGAAGGGAGATGAGAGAATAAGAAAGAAAAAGAGAAAAACTCGTTTCCCTAAACCCCCAAAAATAAAAACCAACAAGCTCAAGAAGCAAACCTGTTGCTTCAAGAGGAAAAACTCTCCTTCTAAGAAGGGACAAAAACTTCTACTGCTTAAGAGAAGATAGAAGACCCAACTTTCTTATTGACAAAGAGACTTCTTGAGTGTTTTCCCTTAATAACCAATAGATCTAAACCTTGTATCAATAATTGAATGTTGTTATTAATGCCTATTGTCAACACCTGGGCCTTGAACGGTTAGAAAACTGCTAAGCCTTCGTTCAACCACCCGTCGTGGCGACACTTCCGCACATGCGGGGCCTATTGAAGGCCTTTCTCGATAATTGTGTGGTTTTACTTTAGGAGTCTCGCGCAGAGCTTCGGATGGTCTCTCTCTCAGGGGAGGAAGGTAGGTCTATCTTTGGAGGTGTGGTAGAAATCTTGGCCAAATTTTAGGTGAATACCAAAGGTAAGTGAAATTGCCACCAATCATTGGATTTTTCCTAATCTAATGTGGATGGTAAATGATAGGGCAAGAATGTATTGACCCATTGTGGTAGCACAAACAAATCACCAATTAAACTAAGTATGCAGTGGAAAATAAATTGACACGGTGATTTGTTTACGAATGGGGAAAACCTACACGGCTAAAACCCCACTAGGTGATTTTAAGGTCATCACTTCTGAGAATCCACTATTATCAAAACAAGCGATTATAAGTAAAAGAATCCCAGTACCTTATACCAACCTACAATTGAACCCTTACCCCAATACCCAATTGTACTTGTTCTATAGTGACAATCTCTCCTTTCAATGCATGGCTCCCAGTACGTAACTAACCAATTCGATGCACGGATCCCAGTACGCAGCTTACTCACCAACTTGAGAAGAAAAGTTCTTCAATTCATCACAAAGATCATGAAGTTGCTTGATCACAAAACCCTATGGTGTACAAACACAACAGCTGCTTCAAGAGAAAGATGAACTAGGGCAAACCAGATTTTCGGTCATACTTTTCTTCACGCTTGTAGAATTATGCTCTAGTGCAACTTGTGTAATCTTTTATGGCCCTCAAAATAATCCTATATATGTTTAGGGTTTGTGAGAAAAGAAAGCCCAAACATATACCCACGGATTGGATGAAAAACACTTCTGAAAAACTGAGTTTCATAAATCTCGATAGATAGTCATCTATCGAGCTAGCTATCAAGCCACGAGCTTCAGTAGCTTTTAAATCTCGATAGATGCTAGCTGTCGAGCTAGCATATCGAGTTTTAAAATCCAGCACTTCATTACTTGATTCTTGGACAGACTTGCATGACTTTCACACTTGAACTTGAAACCTTGTTTCTTGAAGTATTAAACACATCCTAGATCTACCCAATTACAAGTAAAGTGTGTTTTGTCAAAGGATTAGCCAATCACATAAAATGTTGACATATGTTCCTAACATGAATCACATATGTCCTAACAGTAAAAAATCTTGATTCTTGAGTCTAGAAGTTTGGTTATGTGTGGGAAAGGTGTTAGACACAACACAACGCCTGTCCAAGGACAGTCCTGTGTTTTGATAAAATCTTAATTTTTGGAGATTGGTAGTAAAACCATGATTTTGGCATTGGCTTTCGGGGCTTTGCATGCATGGGGACTTTGAGGTTTGGCTTTTGAATGGCTGTCGGGCAAAGTACTAGATTTCCATGGTAAAAATCTGGCGACATGTCACCTTACTTTCGTGGAGGAAATTAGGCATCGCTTTGCCTTAGGTGACATAAACTGTGACAATCACACCGGAAGTGGTGACTAGGTATATATATACATACATCATGCACAATGCAAGCACACAGAGTAGGAAAAGTAAATGCCAATATCCCTAGAGCACGACCTAAAATATAGGTGCAGAAAAGTAAACAGGGGTTGTCATACTCTAGAGATGAGGACGAATGGTACATGGCATGATATACCTAATACAACCCATCTAAGAGAGAAAGGAGGGAGGGAGAAAGGAAGGGGGTTTAAAAGAGTACATAACAAAATGGGAGAGGTTAGACCCCTAAATCTGCTGAACATAGCCGCTTGGCTTATATACACATGCTCGCATCCTCGCTCTTTTTGCTTGCTTATGGGAGACCGTGCCCTAGCTCCATGCGTCCTGGCTTCATGTGTGTACATGCAAAGGCAAAGACAAGAAACTAGTAGACAAGCAATGAAAGGAAAAGATGCAAAGAGCATGTGAAAGTGGCATAAAGCAAATAAGCATGATAGACATGGCAAGCAAAGAAAAAAGAAGGCAAGCAAACAAGTAAGAAGGCAAACAAGCAAGAAAGCAAACAAAAAGTGGTGTCCATGAGGAACAAATGTAGGTTTGGAGTGAATGTCCATAACTTCATTATGTTGAAGCATGGACAACATACTAGCAAGCAAGACTCATGCATGGACATGTGAGCAAGCGTGTAAAGATGCATAGAATGCCGACGGGTGGTGTGAACAAACATGGTAAGCATTGCATCGCACAGAGTGGAAAGGGAAGGGTATGTATGTAGCAACCCGGCATTTGGAGATGTTTCCCAAATGGTCACATCCAAACAAGGCCTCATATGCATCGAATGTAACCAAACAAGATCAAGCCTGCGGAGGGCGTCAAGCAATGCAAAGCCTAGAACAAGAAAGGCTAGCACATGCATAAGGCATAGAAGCAAGCAAGCATAGACATGCAAATAGGATGATCCAAACCCTTTGATCTAGGCCTTGGTGTATGGACGATGACAAAGACCATAGGGTCTAGATTAGGTCCAAACCAAAAGGCCAAAACACAAGAAAATGCGATAAAAGGAACAAAAGGTCTACAATAACACATGGCATGACAAACAAAACCTAGGCCTAAACATATAAACATGGCAAGACACACGCAACCATATTGGTCTAACTTGGGAAATAGCATAGAGCATATAGAGAAGAAGACCTAAGCACGCAACCATGTGAAAACATAGATCTAGACATATAGGCATAGAAACATGCATGTAAACATGTAGATCTAAGCTAGGCATGGCCAAAATGTGATATCAAACATGTAAGCATGTAGATCTAAACAACAATACAAGGAAAAGATAGATCTAAGCATGAAAACATGACATATGGCATGAAAACATGTAGATCTAAATATATAAGCATGTAAGGATGTAGATCTAAGCATGTGAAAAAAGAATCCAAACACATAAACATGTGAAGACAAGGATCTAAGCATATAGACATGTAGACATAGGCATAAACACATGGGTATAGACATGTGAGCATGGCATAAAGCATAAAAGGAAGGATAGAGACCCATAAATCTAGGCACAAGCATGTAGATAGGCATATAGACTAACATAGAACATGTAAATCAAGCCATAAACATGGAAAGCATGGAAACTTGTAGATCCAAACACAAGCACCACATGAAAAAGGTAGATCCAAGCATAAAACATGGCATAAGGCATAAAAAGCAAGGAGATTTAAGCTAGAAGCACAAATAAAGCAAGAAACATGCTAAAGAACGCAATAAATCGTGTTATTCAAGCAAAATGAAGGGATAAAAAGTTTGATGAAGCTTTATAGGAAAAAGGGTATGGATTGTAGCCTAAAGGCTACATCCATACCCTTATACCTCAAATCCAAGGTATAGAACCAAGGAGAGGAAGATGGAGGGTATGAACACTACCTTGTATTTTTGGAGAAGAGAGAAGAATAAAAAAGTTTTGATGTGTTTTTGTGTTTTTTGGGAGAGAGAGAGAGAGAGAGAGAGAGAGAGAGAGAGAGAGAGAGAGAGAGAGAGAGAGAGAGAGAGAGAGAGAGAGAGAGAGAGAGAGAGAGAGAGAGAGAGAGAAAAACCCAAAAAGATGCCCAAATAGCACCCAAAATGTCTCCCCTTCAATCTGAGTTGCCAAGAGCCTTTTATAGGCCTTGGAACACTTTTCAGGGCCTGGCATACCTAGGCCCTTTTTTGGTGTGCCGAGTTGGGTCCGACTGATGTCAGCAATTTCATCCTCATGCACTTTTCCAGTTTTGACTTTGGATGTGCATTTGGAGATCCTCCCGAACTTGGATTGAGGCGATCTTTGTGTCCCTGGAAAGCTCTGGATGTATAGTTTTCATAAA
This sequence comes from Quercus robur, assembly GCF_932294415.1. NCBI lineage: Eukaryota > Viridiplantae > Streptophyta > Magnoliopsida > Fagales > Fagaceae > Quercus > Quercus robur. The sequence goes on along the minus strand of NC_065534.1, from coordinate 42,050,447 downwards.
ACTAAAGAACTTAAAATTCCAACAATTGGATCAAAAGTTATGACCTCGGGACGTGTGCTGATGTGCTTTTCACGGCTTTCTCAATATCTCAACCATTTTAACTCCGATTTCAATCCATGAATAGTCGTTGGATTGAGAATTTGATTATCTTCACAATGGAATTTTTTTCAACTTGTTCTAATAGCCAAATCAAAATTAGGGTTTCTAGGGCCCACTAGGAGTCAACTTTGGGTCAAAGTTGGTCAAATTGCTAAAAATCTCTAAGGAGCTTGGGTTTGATATAAAACCATGAAAAATGTTGTTTTTTGAGGATTTTGACATTGTTTGACCTTCGGTTAACCCAGGGTTGACCAGGGGCATTTTGGTCATTTTGGCAGAAGAAAGGCACTTTGGGTGCTTTGGTCTGGCATCTGAACGGGTTACGCCACATCATTCTGGATGTTCTCGCATCTCCATGAAGAGAAAATGATATTTTTGTATTTTTTGGGGTTCGGTACACAAAACGAGGGTGAACAAAATACGGTATCAACACCTATTACCAGACTTACTAGCAAATGATATATCTCAACAAAATTCTTCACATATTCGAGCTGGGCTCAGTCTGGTCTCCATCTGGTGAATGGAATTTTTGTAGCAGAACAAGATTCATGAACTTCAAAGAACTTATGTCCTGGATACTCATAAACTACAACAATACTAAGCTCTTTGTGATGATAGCCCGGTCAGTTTGTAACTAACGAAACTAGGTATGTTTGCATCTTCCTTATTGCAATACCAATGAACACATAGGTTGCCAAGGAGAGATTGGCCGAGTTCATGGTTGTCCAACCACCAAAGAGCATTTTTGCACCAAAACCTAGAGTTCATAGGCACCCACATGCTACTTATTTGTTCAATATCAACTTCAACGGAGCTATTTTCAAGACTGAAAATAAGAGTGGCATTGGCATTACAATTTGAGATCATCACGGGTCACTAATAGTAGCTCTTTCTCAACAACTACCTTGCACCTACCAAGTCTTGGAGATAGAAGCTTTAGCAACTGCTAGAGCTGTTCAATTTAGTATTAAAGTTGGAGTATGTGTTGCAATGCTCGAAGGCGATTCTTAGATGGTCATGACAGCTTGAAGGAAGGAGAAATTCTCTAGCTTCGATAGCATCCTTCATCAAGGATGCTCTATTATCATCTAGCCCCTATGATAAATTACTTTACTCTCACACTAGGAGAGACGGTAACAAATTTGCCCATAGTCTAGCCAAGCATTGCATTAACGTTTCTAACTATACAGTGTGGATGGAGGATGTTCCACCATCTCTTTACTCTGTTTTTCAGGCTGATTTAGCCATATTGTCTTTTTCTAATAAAATAGTTGCAAGTCTTCTTTCTCATCAAAAAAAAAAAAAATCTTCACATATTCGCCCTCACATCACAAGTTACCCTGAAAACCAACTGATTATCATCAACATAAAGCATAGGACATGGGAGTAGAGTAATATACGATTATATTATACATTTATTAAGGGAGCATATAGGCTGGTAAAAAGCAATGGGGCCTTGGAGAGTTTTCTAGATCACATGGTGTTGTGGAGGCAAAATTTTCATATGTGTCAATCTCTTGCTAGGAATATTTGAGACCCACACGTAAGTCTCACATGCTAGGAGCGTAAGAGATACTTTCTCGAGATACTTTCTCATTACCAGGCCTTGAAGCCTGGTGGTACCCGGTTCACCAAGTAACCGTTGGTGCAGGAGTTCGATCTCCCGCAATAAACAATTATCCAGCCCAAAAAAAAAAAGAGATACTTTCTCATTATGGAGGGGGTTGTAGTTGTAGAAATTTATATTGGGGCTGCCGGTTCCCAATAAATTGAGGGTGTTTATTTGGAGTCAATACCCAGCCAGACACAACATTTTGCCCGCATTTTCCAATCTACTCCGAAGGGGAGTCAATACCCAGCCATAGATGGGTGCCCAGTGCCCACGATATAAAAATAATAAAATGGCAGAAGAAACCGTCACCCATACTGTTCTAGAATGTGACCTTGCGATGGAAGTTTGGGCTGAAATCTAACTTCACTTCTAGAAAGTACGGGAACTACTGCTGAAGAATATGAAGGCACTGTTCCAGAGAGTTTTTTTTTAAGGAACCTGTTCCAGAGAGTTTATAAGACAACTCTCAGCCCACTGATATTCGTCTAATCGCCGTTAAATTGTGGACAATTTGGACGGGAAGAAACCTGTTTTGGATTGAAAACAAGGTTAAAAGCCTGGGAAACATTTTGCAATCAATTTTGAACTATGTTGAAGAGCTCGAAGGACTACTAGATGAGAGAGAAATTAATATACCGGACCTAGAGGCCTGAATTTACAGCAGTGGCCTCCACAGTGACCGCGGAGCTGTCTTTAAGTCTTCTAACATGTCGGGAATGGGTGTGATTCGAATCGGAACAGTGAAGGACTTCTAATGGCAGCTATGACTCTTCAGATTGATGATCTACTTCTACAGGTGGAAGAAATTGAAGCGAGGGTAGAGTATACAGCAGCCAAGCTGCGCACTTGAAATTGGCATTATGAACACATTATTTTAAAAGCTAGCTCGTCATGATTTTCATTGATGAAATTACGATCTTCTGGTATTAAATAAATTTAAAAAAAGAAAAGAAAAGAAAAGAAGAGTAACCCTTCATCAACCAGCTAATAGTACAAAATTCGGCTTTGTATAAAAGATGAAATATTCGCAATTTAGAGGCACTTGCAAGAATTACTGTTCCATTCCTTAGGAGTTAACGACGACCTCCCCACAAAAAAGAAAAAAAGAGAAGACTAATAATACATGTAACAGGACCTTCCCATATATATATATATATATATATATATATATATGAGGCAAGCAATAAAGCAGTAGCATTTATTAAATATTGTTGCCTTTGAATGTTAGACCCAAGTTAAGATCCAAACTGGGAGTCCCTTCCTCAAAAATCTCTCTTTCTCCGTCATCTTTAACGCCGTTATCATCTTCGAAATCCTCCAACACAAACGAGGGGTTCCACGACCCCTTCTTCATTGCCGTCAACTCACGGCTGGATTTGTCATTAGTACCCTTCTCGAAATACTTGACCGCCACGTGTATCCTCCGCAGTATCGCGAAGAACTCATCCACCTCCGTGTCCGTCACCGTCTTCTTCCCTCCGTTACAATCCTCCGCCTTCTTCTTCACTCTCTTCCCCTCCAACTCGCCGTTATCTTCCCGTTTCCTCTTCTCCGCTTCCATATATTGAAGAGCAAATTCCTTTCTGGGCAAGTTGTAGTAAAAATTTATTAATTGATTTTGGTCTGCTCTTACTTCTATACGTAACTGGTATTTTGAGCCTTTGAGGGCCTATTGGTATTAAAAGTCTGGTTCTAATACACGCATTTTTGTCAACGGAGTTCGATGGTATGATGAATGATGATGTTGGGTTGATGATGTCATTTGAATTAAGTGTCGTTGCGTCATGAAAGGCGACAAGATGACATGTGGAACATGGAGCGGTTGAAAAAACATCATCGATCAAAGCTGACTTGATTTGAATTCGGTGATGCAGAAAAGCATAAACAAATGTGAAAGGTTTGATATATGTACCTTTTGGATGGGATTGAAAAAACTTGGAACTAGTAAACGGTGTTCTTTAAAGCTTAAACAGCCTTTGTTATATAAACTCTTATACATATAATTAAATAATACTCCCAAATAAATAAATAGAAAAAAGGGTGAAAGGTTTAGTTCGTACTTATACGGAGCCATTTTTGCATAATGTTTATGTGGCAAAAAATACATAAAACAATATGTGTCTAAAAGTCAAGTACACCTAATAAAATAGGGCTATAAATACTTTTTTTTTTTTTCTGCTTCATAAAGAGCACTCATAATAGTGGAGCTAAAAACCTATATAGTTATTTTAGTTCTACCAAAATACAAAAAAAATAACCCATGCAATAATGGAGCTAAATCTAATTTTTTTATTTTCATTGCTAAAAAAAAAAAATTATTCTGCCGGCTATTAAAATAATACAACTTTGCTTTTTTTTTTTTTCACACCGTGCCTCTCTCTCGCGTTCACTCTCATCTCATCTGAAACTCATCTCTCTCAAGCTCACTCTCTCAACTCCAGTCTCTCTGAAGCTCAACGTCACTGACCCACCAGCCATCCCAAGTCGTTGATCAGCCTCAGACTCACGCCATCCGCCTCAGTCCCATGCCACCGATCACTCTCATCTCTCTATCTCAACGTCTCTGACCCACACCTCCACTGGCCTCAACGTCACCGACCCAAGCCGACCCAAGGCCCAAACCGCCTATCCACGCCTTCGCCCAGTCCTCCATCTCAACGCTCACCCAACACCAACAAGCCTGGGTTTCTCTAGGTTTCATCGTCAAAGCCGTCATTGCTTTCCTTAACCCATTGTCTTGGTTTTCCGTCGATCCAAGCTTGATTGATTTTTTTTTTCTTTGTTATGGGCTGTGGTGGTGGTGGTGGTGGTGGTTGTGTGTGTGTGATTGTTGTTTATTATAGAAGATATATTATTTTATTATAGTAGATATATTATTTTATTGTAATATTTATATTATTTTATTGTATTGAAAGTTAAAATAGATCTATTACTGTACCATGTGTATAGGTAAAATAGATAAAATAATTTTTAGTGGAATTAAAACGTAAAATTTTTAATTTTACTGTTATGGACGCTTTAATACAAGTATACAGTAAAACTTTTTCCTTCAACAAGATACTGTTTCTGTAAACATTTTAGCTATTATAATATATATATATATATATATATATATATATTTTTTTTTTTTTTCTTTTTTTCTTTTTTTCCTTTTTCTTTTTGGTTTACGGTGATGAGCTGAGTCAAGTCCCTCTAGTACTAGGACTTTTAGAATAGGCTTTCCAGTTGGAAAGGAAGCAACTTGTTACTCGTGACTTGTGACTTGTCAAGCAAATAAAATAACACAAATAGAGCAACCAAGTCCGTGGAAAGCCCACTAGTATATTATTTAATAATCCATGAGGTGACATAAATTATTTTCTGTATGTACTAAAGGTTTAGGAAGTTTTTTTTTTTTTTTTTTTTTATTGTCAAAATTACTCTTAAATTAATTAATTAACAATTTTAAAAATGAGGTTGAAATAGTAAATTAAGAAAAGAAAATTAGTTATTATTTTTTTATAGTAAAAAATACCCTTATTTAAAACCTAAAAATAGGGTTAAAATAGTAAATTGACAAAAATAATAAATTCCTACTCTACGTTGAAATACCTTCTTACTTCTAATAAGTTCTTACTTTTACTCAACAGCTTAAAAAATTTCCCACGTATTTATCTTCTCCACATTTTCTGAATAAAATTTTTCATAAAAAAGAAACATGAACAATAAAACTTCCCCCACTTTTCTTCTAAAAAAAGGGATGGGCTCCCCTCCCGTTTATAACTCTCCCGTTTACTCTCATTTTAATTTAGATGGCTGACACGTAGCACACAAAAAATCTAAGGATTTAAAAATGTCCACCTCATATTAAGCTTTTTCTCTCACTTTTTTTTTCCTCTTTCTCTGACCAGGATCATCATCCTCAACTTCTCTTGCTCACTCTCTCATTTTCCAAACCTCTCATTATCAAAAAGAGAGTTCTCAGAGATCATCATCCTCAACATTTGATGGACTTCTGGACGGTGGCAATTTGGACTGAAGCGAGATTCACTTCCTTCCCTCAAAAAATAGAACATGAATTTTATATTTTATCTCATCAATTTTCGATGTCTTGAGGTCCCATTGTTATGACTTCTCATTTACCAGAAAATAAAAAAGATCAATTAGCCATTGATAGTGTTTGCAATGAAGTAAAAAATTGTTAACAGACAAATCCAAATATGCCTCTTTCTCCAACCAACATCATTACTGACACCTACGTCTAGATCAGAGCAAATCACTTATAAGACTCTAACTTACAATCTCAACACTATTTCTCTCTTTGTATCACCGCGCCTCAACAATAGCAAATTAGTAATGGCCTAACCCCAACTCATACCAAACTCGCAACCCATCAAAAGTCCCGCTCCAAAAATCCATATCACATCCGATCTAATTTTCTACAACCACTGGCTGAAGAAAAAAAAATAGACACCTATAAGCCATTAATCACACACAGCTCGCAACCCATATTCATTCAATCAGTATCTACAAATCCCAAAGAAACCAACTCATACCCATCTACCCAGCCGGAGGACCTCCCTGTTTAGTTTCACATCGCCACCAAACCGAGTCTTAATGCTCTCAGCCATTAATCTCACCACCGCTTCAGTCCAAACTGCCATTGTCTACCAAAGGATAAGGGTGATGTTGTTGATCGGAGAAAGAGGCAGATAAGAGAGAAAGGGGGGGAAAAAAAGAAAAAAGGGAGTGAGAAAACTTAGGGGCTGTTTGGATTTATTTTTTTGATCACTCAATTTCCATCACTCATCACTCAATTTTTCACACCCGTTTGGCATCATCACCCAATTTCCATCACTCAATATTTTTCACACTATTTGTGGGCCTATACCTATCAGCAATAAAACCCAGAATTGAAGACCGAACAAGTGAAAAAAAAAAAGGGTCAAAAGGTGGTCAAAAGTTACGGCTGTAGGTCCCCTATGTGTGTTTAATTACAATATTGCTATTGAGTTATGAGTTATAGAAACTGAAAACAGCCTTTGGTTGTTTTCAGTTTCTATAACTCATAACTCAAAAATCAGAGAATTGAGTGATGGAAACAGAGTTATCGTTTGCCAAACAACCTTTTTGCTATGGCTTCCACCATTTTTGAGTTATGAGTTATGGAAACAAAGAATTGAATTATGAGAATTGGCTATCCAAACAGCCCCTTAATATGTCATGGACGTTTTTTAACCCTTGGATTTTATGTGTGCTACGTGTTAGTCATTAAAATTAAAATGGGAGAAAATGGGAGAGTTATAAATAGGAAGGGAGCCTGTCCCCTAAAAAAAGAAGTTCCCACCACTCACATTTGAAAGAAAATAACTACCACTCCAATACAATAAGGAAAAACTATCCCACATAAAAAAAAAAAAAAAAAAAGTGTGTCAGACTAAACTATCCCATGTTTCTTTTTCAAACTATTATATTATCTTTTTTTTTTTTTTTTTTTTTTTTTTTCTGGATTTATTACATTATCAATTTTTTTTTATAACTATTACATCATCAATTGGATTTGGATAAACACGAAAAAGCTTCTAATTGAAAAATGAATCCTATTCTCTTTGAAAAAAAAAATCCTATCTATTTTTTCAAATTCTGATAAAAGAAAAATTATAATACTAAACCCAAAAAAAAAAAAGCCTCATCGCACGTGCAAAGCGCATGTGATGAGGCTAGTATATATAAAAGGTTTTATTAATGTATGTCTGTCTTAAGGCATATGTTAGTAAACAATTTTAAGAAACTTTTTATTGAAAAATAAAAAATCTATATATTTATTATGTGTTTAAATAAGAACAATTAAGTATAGACTTGTCCATTTAAATAAATTGAAAATTGTTGTATTTGAATTTGAAGTATTGCTCAATTTGATTAGGAAAAACTTAAATACACTATTTATATGGAAAACTAATTAAATTTAAATATGTGATTATATTGATTAATGTTATTGGTATTTTAAAAAGAAAAATTCATTTTAATAATTTGATAGTTACAATCAAAGATTAAATATTTGAATATTGAAAGTCTTCATTAGAAATGTTAAAAGGTGTCATTTGACACAATACAATGGGTAATTATACTGTATCCCCTATTTTTTTTGGGGCGTACGGTAGTAGGCAACCTGCTATATTAGGTTACCAAAATATCACATTTGATAGTTTCATCTTCACATTGTGCAGTTTCAACATCACATGTGACAATTCTTTTGTCACATTCGGTGGTTCCTTTATTTTTTTCTCACATTTGATGATTTCATTTTCACATTGTGCAATTCTGACATCACATGTGACAATTTTTTTGTCACATTCAGGGGTTCATTAAATTTTTTTTTCTCACATTTGACAGTTTCATCCTCATATTGTGCAGTTCCAATATCATATGCGACAGTTCTTTTGTCACATTCGGTGGTTTACTTATCTTTTTCTCACATTTGACAGTTTCATTCTCACATTTTGCAGTTCCAACATTACATGTGACTGTTTTTTTGTAACATTTGGTTTTTTTTTTTTTTTTTTTTTTTTTTTTCACATTTGACGGTTCCATTATCACATTTGGCAGTACCAACATCACATTTGACTGTATTTTTATCACATTTAGTGATTCCTTTATTTTTTTCTCACATTTGATGGTTCTACTGTCATATTAGGCAGTACCAACATTGCATCTGACTATACTTTTGTCACATTCGGTAGTATCCTATTTTTTTTCTCATATTTGACAGTTTCATCGTCATATTGGACAATACCAATATTACATCTGACCGTACTTATACATTTAGGCCCATCACTAAAGTCACTTTTTTTACTTACTAATTACGCTTGTCACAATAGCAATTTCTTTAAAAAAAAAAAATTGTAGTTATAGCATTTTCCTCATTTTAAAAGCTATTTTAAAAATTTTAGATCTAAAATCTAAAACAAAATAAACATCCCAAAAAATTAGCCTAACCACAATAATTACTAATAGTAAAGTTAAAAACAATTAAACTCAATTAACCAATTTTGCCAAAAACGAACAGCCCAGCCCTTTTAAAAATTTTAAACAAAATATTTTTTTCCTTCATAGTTTATCATTTTGACCATAATGAAAAGTGTCAGCCTCATTTGAGTCAGCAGGGCCTCCACTAGCTAAGTCTGAGAGAGCCCTAATAGCAATGAGAGAGCCCTAACACACACTAACTCCTTAGTGTAAGCAAGACCTATTAACATATGTATTAGTATTTGTTGGGAAATTTAAACCTCGTTCGATAGAATTAACAAGTTTTAAACCAAAATTGTTAATTAGATTTATTATAAATAAACCTTGCTAAAACAAACTAAGATCAATATCATGTCAATATCATGCATAGTAGAAAATTAAATAAGACAAGATATGATAACCTAGGAAAACCAATGAAACAAACTAGTTTTATAGTAAAAAACCTAGGAGGAAACCTTCTCGAAAAGCAATCCACTATAGTAAAGAGAAGTTTCAGATCTAGTACAAAACCTTTGTCCTTAGACTTTACAATCCTCGTAGATGAACTTACAGTAAAAACCTTCTACCGCTTCAGAACCTCTGAACTCTTCAATATATAAGGCACTTGGTCACTTTTTCATGTGTTCTCCTTGTATTCTCATATGTGACGGCCTTTAAAATAAGCCTTATATATGTCTAGGATTGTGAGAAAAGAAACCCTACACATACATGTCAGCATGGGACGAAAATCAGATTTGAAAATTCTAATTTTGTAATTCTCAATAGATACATCTATCAAGCAGTTGTCAAGACCTCGATAGATAGTATCTGTCGAGCAATTGTCGGGAATTTGTCCAGCTTTAATGAACAACCCTTCTTCACGTGTTTTTTGGACAGATTTGCATGGTTTCAATACTAGACTTGAACTCTTGTTCTTTAAAGTATTAAACACATTCTAAATCTACCTAATTACAAGTAAAGTGTATTTTGTCAAAGGATTAGCCAATTTTATATGAGATATGTTCTTAACATGATCCACATATGTCCTAACAATCTCCCCTTTTGGCAATCCGTAACAAAACCACAACAAACAAATGAAATATGAGAAAATTCATAAATCACTCAATTCATATTCACTTGTCGAATGCAATAAAATCTACCCTAACACAAACTCTTGAAAAACTTTGCAAGAAAAGAGTTCATGGAATGGAAGACTTTGACAACCTATATTTCTTAAAAAATTTAAACAAAACTCATCATGGCATCTTAGTGTGAAACAGAAATAAAAGATTGCATACATAAAGAAACATATGTATAAAGAGAGAAAAGAAACAACACATGTAGAGGTTGGTGAAGAAGACATACATCATATATATATATATATATATATATATATATCAAAGATAAGCACAATGTATGTAAAAAATGGTTACAAGACCGGTGTATAAGAAGAAGAAGCTAAAAGAAGCTCCCCCTAAGAAGATGAAACACAACTCCCCCTTACAAAAGCATGTATTTCTCCCTCTAATATGTAGAATCTTAAAAAGAAACCACATTTTTTGCACAATTTCTCCCCCTTTTTGTCATGATTGACAAAGGGTACAAGAAGCTAGAAAGTTCACCTGAGAAACATAAAATTGATCAAGGATGATCAAGGGGGCATAAGGAATCCATATAAATGCATGAATGTAATAAAATAAGATGCTATGCAAAAAAGATAAAAGAAAGATGCAAAACATGTGAAAAACAATGCATGTAAGAGAATCTCGAAAAATCGAGAAGCTATCGAGCAAAAGCCAACCTCGATGGATCGAGAATCTGTCGAGGATCTATTGACTAGACAGAAAGTTTCTCGATGAATCGAAAATCTGTTGAAAAGCTATCGAGATAAAGTCCAAAAATTTTGATGGATTGAGATTGCAATAACTTTTGTCGAGACATCTCGATGGATCAAGATTGTGATAACTTTTGTCGAGACAAGAAGAAAAAAGGGGCTCGATAGATTAAAAGTTGTCGAGTGGTATCGAGAAGCTGTCGAGATGCTCAAAAATAGTTTTTCAAAGAAGAGAAAAGCACAAATATGAATGCAATCAAATATGCTACTCAACCAAATATCCAAACAATATTTTAAGCTCTCGAAAACATCTCTTAACAAAAAAAATGTCAAGCATTTAGATTCGAAACACACACACACACACACACACACACAAAAAGTCTAACCAATTTTATATTTTAAAAGCAAGTCAAGACAGTTTAGTGAGCATACATTAAATGTATTTCTTGTGATGGCCAAATCACATTGTTCCTACACATGTATCAAAGGTAGCAAAGAATATTGCGTGTTATGTGTGAAAAACATTGCAATATTGTATAAGTGTCTATATGTTATGACGATTTGAGATATGAGAAAATCACTTTAACTCACTCACAATCATAACTGCTTGATGAGGACTATCACCTTCAGGGTACATCCTATAACTCCCACATCTCTTAGAAGAGATGTTTGCAATCATATATAAAGCATTTTGAATCTTTTTGCTTTTATTTTTCTTTACATATTTTCTTTTGTAAAGCATATCATGCATGGGTATATAAGAGAGAAAAGAAATACCTAATGATGTTAAGCTTTTGACATTGTACTTTTGCTATGCCGAAGCATACATATGTCATATCATGATTGGCGGGCAACAGTGGTAAGATAGTTATTTATGTCTTTCTCTTAGGATTTTCTAGTTATTCCCATAAAAAAGAGTGATACGATTGTTAAGTACAAGAGATTACTTAATCTTACTCATCACAAATACGAGCCACAAAGCTCTCTTGCTTAGTTGTGCATAGAGATACTCATCTAAGCTACAAAAGGTACAAAGTTTAGAAAATTTTGTTTCAATGGCCATTCAAGGTACATAAGTACCAATGTACACAAAACACACACTGTTTTTGTATTTTTCTAATTTTTTATTTTTCTCTTTTTATTTTGAAAAACAAACAAAATAAAAACTAAATAACCAAACAAAAATAGACAAACAAAATGAAAGCATGGAAGAAAGATGCAGATGGATGAAAGCATGATTCCAAAAACAGATAAGAAATCAAGCAAAGAGAGTCCTACTAGAGATAGAAAGAATTAAAGTAGAGGATAATAGAACAAGACAAATAAGTTTTAGACTCCTTTCTTACTCAAACAATACGAATCATTGGCCGTGACGATAAAAAGACATGTGTCCTAGTATGTCTACTAAAGGACATAGAAGAATTAGAATTCTCCTGAAATTGAGTTAAAAAACTCAAAGCTTTTAATAGCTCTCCAAACAAAGGGATAGGTCCTTAAGAGGAAACCTGTGACCGTTTGGACATTTGCTTTTGAAGATACTACTTAAAGCAATTAGGACAAATTTGTCCTAAAACACCACAATGGTGACAAACATGAGGTCTAACAAAAGATTTAGAATTAGACAAATCAGTTATGGATTTTATACCTTTATCACTTTTCTCAGATTGGGGGACAAAGACAGTCTTTGATCTAGAAGCTATGGAAGAGGAGGGGCCAGAGGAAACAACATATCCTAAGCCAATCTTATCAGCACTAGGCTTTTGAGTACTCAATACCTCATCAAGCTTTGCATTAGACATCCTTTCTATTTGTGTTCTTGCTTGACTAAGCTCAAACTCAAGATTCTTGACCTTCTCTTCTAATGAGGTGTTCTCCACAACAAAAATCTCAACTAATCTTGTAGTCTCATTTAGTTTGACTAACAGATCAACTTTTTTAGTTTTTAACTCATTAAGCTCTTTTCTACAAAGATAAGAAGTCTTCTCAGATTTTATAAATTCAGTGCATAGCTTATCACAGGTTTCTTGAAGGGTCAACTTTTTGGGTACTTCATCATCAGAAGAATCCTCACTGTCACTAGCACTCTCCACAATCACCTTGTCAGTTGTGGTAGCAAAAGCCATAACGTGACCACATTTATCCACATACTCATCAGAAGAGTTATTCGCAGTATCACTCCAAGTAGCAACCAACCCTTTGTCTTTTGACTTCTTGGTCCTTTCCTTCATAAGGTAGTTTGGGCATTCTATCTTCATATGACCAAAATCTTTGCACTCATGCACTGGATAAGGGGTTTCTCATTCTTGCCTTTCCTAGAGGATTTGGATTTTCTAGGAGGTTTGTCCTTATCCTTTTTCCTAAATGGAAGAAGCTTGATAATCACATTAGCTATGAAGGTTAGATCCTCATTCTCATCATCTTCATCATCTTCTTCAGAGTCATCAATCTCTTCCTTTATACCCTTAAGAGCCAAGTTTCTACTCTTTCCACCTTTTCCCATTAAACCTAATCCCATCTCATAGGTTTGAAGGTTCCCTACAGGCTTAGTTAAAGAAATTTTATCAATGTCCTTTACTTCTTCAATGGTAGTGATCTTGACATGGAATCTTTCAGGTAAGGACCTAAGGATTTTCCAAACAATTTAGATTTTGCTATAGATTCTCCAAGGTAGAAGACAGAATTCACAATATCCTTAAGTTTAGCATAGAACTCATCAAAGTTCTCATCCTCCTCCATCCTTATTTCTTCAAAACTACTAGTGAGTTTTTAAAGCTTTACAGTCTTTACTACCTTGGTACCTTCATAGGTGGTCTCAAGAAAGGTCCATGCTTCCTTGGCAACTTTTGTGGATGATATTTTCTTGAATTACTCATTGGTCACCCCACAAAACAAAGCATTAAAGGCCCTACTGTTGAAATTTTCCGCTATGATTGTTGCTTCATCCCAATCCACTAACGCTTCCTTTGGCTTAATCCAGCCAACTTCAACAGCTTGCTATACTTTTTCACCTAGAGCTTGCAAAAAACCTTTCATACGAACTTTCAGTACACATAATTAGTGACATCAAATAAAGGAGGAATCAAAAGAGATTGTCCATGATCCATGACAATGGGGGTCAAAGAACACACTCAGGAAATTAATCCAATCAGAGTGTACCCATTCTGATACCACTTGTTGTGAAATTTAGATCCCGGTTGATAGAATTAAAAAGTTTTAAACTAAAGTTGTTAATTAGATTTATTTTGAATAAACCTTATTAAAACAATCTAACATCAATATCATGCACATCGGAAAATTAAATAAGACAAGATATGATGATTCAGGAAAACCAATGAAACAAACTAGTTTCACAGTAAAAAACCTGGGGGGAAAGCTTCCTAAAAAGCAATCCACTATAGTAAAAAGAAGTTTTAGATCTAGTATAAAACCTTCGTCCCTAGACTCTACAATCTCTGTAGATGAACTTACAGCAAATACCTTCTACTGCTTCAGAACCTATGAACTTTTCAATATATGAATGCCACCTTTTTGCACGGATCCCAGTATGTGACTAACCAATGATGCACGGCTCCCAGTACATGACTAACTCACCAGCTTGAAGAAGATTTTTGGCTACAAAGTTCTTCACGTCATCAACAATGAAGATCAAGAGACACTTGGTTTCAAAACCCTAAGGCGCAAAAATGCAGTAGCTTCTTTCGGAGAGAATAAGACACTTGGTCACTTTTTCATGTGTTCTCCTTGTATTATCATATGCGACGGCCTTTAAATAAGCCTTATATATGTCTAGGGTTTTGAGAAAAGAAACCCTATACATACACGTCAGCATGGACCAAACATCAGATTTGAAAATTCTAATTTCGTAATTCTCGATAGATACATCTGTCAAGCAGCTGTGGAGACCTTGATAGATAGTATTTGTCGAGACCTCGATAGATAGTATCTGTTGAGAAGCTGTTGGGACCTTGATATCTATCGAACAGCTGTTGGGAAATTGTCCAACTTTAATGAACAGCCTTTCTTCACTTGTTTCTTGGACAGATTTGCATGGCTTCAATACTAGACTTGAACTCTTGTTCTTTGAAGTATTAAACACATCATAAATCTATCCAATTACAAGTAAAGTGCGTTTTGTCAAAAGATTAGCCAATTCTATATGACATATGTTCTTAACATGATCCACATATGTCCTAAAAGTATCATAAATAATATAATGCGGTGGATGACTACTTGAGAAGAAGCAATCCAGACATAATCTATCTCTTGTATTTCTTGATAAAGTTGTTTTATAAACTCTAAGAATTCTTATATATGACAATGTCATAGCCTTGAGAAATGGTGGTCTTGGCTAAACTTTGATTATTTTAAAAAATTTTACCAAAGTAATTGTCCTTCTTAGTTTATCATTTCGACAATAATGATAAGTGTTAGCTAGACAAGGCAAAATGGGTCAGAATTTTCTGACCCGACCTGACTAAACCCAAAAAATACTTGACCTGAAGCAAAAACGGGTTGACCCGTGACCCTACCCATGTTTTTTGCGGGTCAACCCGACCCGACCTGCAACTCGACTCGAACTCGAACAATTATTTAAAACTTTTTTTTTTTGTTAATAAAATAAAATAAAATAAAGACAATATTGGTTTAATTGTTTGTTGTGAGCTTTAAGGAAACAATTGAGACATTTATATAACTGCATGCAAATTAATTAAAAGATAAATGGTTGAGCATTCTATAATGAGTAAAGATTTTTAGATATCAAATAGCAAAGTACATGCCAAGATAATCTAGTTACAGTACAGTTAAAAAAATATATTTAAAATTGTAGAAATGTGTAAGAAACATTCACAAGTGTTAAAACAGTGTAGCCAAAGTATCAAATTAACATAAATTATGAATGCTTAGACCTTTTTTTTAATAATTTATGTCCAAAGTAAATGGCTATTCAAAATAAATTATGATATTTCCTAGAGTGTGTTACTTAACAACGATATGATATTCATAAAAGAGACAATGTATAAATAAGTAAACAATCAAACTTTAATGTATATCTCAAATTAAGATAGAGTGCCAACCACAATTGACAATAGATTATAAAATTAATTTTCAAGGTTGTAAATTTCTTATATGTTTTTATTCTTTGTCAAATGAATTATCCAGTATATCATTTGTAATTTTGTTTTATATTTTGGGATGTTGATATTGTGTAGAAATAAAACATGTGTATTTGTTTTACTTATTTTTGTGTTATTTTGTTTTAGATAGCAATGTTAGGTTTTGTATAATTTTAAAATTATAGAATAAGTATTAATAAGTGTAGTTCATTCTTGATATAAGTGGTGAATTCAATGTAATGTATTTTACATCATGTAATTTGTTGCATGACTTTCCAAATGGAAAATACATGTTTTCTTTATATATAAAAAATCATGTGAAAAATACAGGTCAACCCGACTCGACCCGCAACCCAATTGACCTGAACTTGTTTTTAACCCGCTTAAAATGACTCGTTTTTTACTTGCAACCTGTTTGACTTGCAACCCGATTGACCTGACCCGACCCGTCCGTTTTGTCATGTCTAGTGTCAGCCCTTAGGGTCACAAGAGATAACAAGGTTGAAATGCCACTACTCTAAATGGTGTCACATAAAGCACCACAAAAAATTTAATTTTCCAATTCTTCAATAATCTAATTGTCAACTACATTGCATGTGTGCACACAACACATATGTTTGTGATGATGAATGATAAAAATTCATTCTCCCTTTCGCGAAAAAGAAAATTCACTAAATTGCAGCATTTCTTAGAAAATTTAGTCATCAATTTATTCAAATCAATGTCATTTGAGTGACCGAAAATGATCATGTAGTGGAATTTTTCTAGCATTTTCTATAATTTTAGAACGTTGTTCATTTTCTTTTGAAAGCACTAGATTTGATGTCAACTTGTATCACAAACATTCTGACCAGTTCTCCTACAAAAAATAGACACAGTTGATAAAGAAGCAATTTAAGCATATTATGTGAAAATTGTAAAATTTACTTCCAATAAATATATTACTTGAAATATAAAAACAATTAAAACTTAAAATTTTTAAAGATTCACACTGTGGGATACATAAATTTAGTAAGGTAATAATGCCACGTATCATACCCAAGGCCGAGGAGGCCAATATAATTCCGAGGAGTCCATACGCTTGGACGGTGAAGCCGGAGAGGCGAGCCACGGCCATGTTAATGGCACATTACCAGAGGGGGCCACATTGTAGAGGAAGAGCTTCAGAGAGGGGGTTAACCCTGATGTGATTGGGGGGATGGTAGCTGCCACCACATTTAATGCACCCCACCAAATCCCCTAGTTGCTTTTATGTGGAGAAGACCCCTGAACAGTGCTGTTTTGGTTGCCACAATTCACAGAAGACTTGGGAGGGCATTTTATGGGACAAGCACTTGAGTAGTGGCCTTCATAATCAACAAATGGAGGGTTAAGATTAGCTAAAAGAGGCTATATAATGTGAGAGATCCTCTAGGAAGAAGGGGGATGTGCATCTGAGAATCTGAAAAACACTGTAACATAAAGAATTGAAATTGTAATCAAGTCTAAGAAGAATATACTCAAGAGCTACTCTCCTTGGACTTCGCCAACGAAGGATTTCTTTGCATAAAACCTGTTTTTCTATGTTTTATTTCAATCTTTAATCCATTATGGGCATTGTTGAACTCACCGAAATCTTGCTTTTAGCCCACTCTCTAAAAATTCTTTGTATTGGTTTCTTTGGGCCTTAGTCCTGTTACCTTGTGGGCTTAGGATCCAAAACTTGCCCTACACACACAATACTTATCCATATGTGCAAATACTAATTTAGTACGTAACCATTGTTTTGTATAGGATTCGAGGTGGGTGATTTCAATGGAAATTTGGTAATACCATCAGTAAAGTTGTCTTTCTCCAAATAACTCAATAAGTCAATAAATGAAAGATTGATCTCATTTTTAAATTGACATTGAACATAAGATGTACCACATACAGGTCCAACTAAAAGATTCACGCCTTTTGACAGCAAGCTTTTTTCCAACTAATTTGTTAATTTATTTTTTTGACAAGTAATTTTATTTAAAAGTTCAACTAATTTATTATGTAGTTTCTTTTATATGTAAGTTCTGCAAACGCCTCTAAACAGCACCAAGTCAAGCACATCCGTGCTACACCATATTTCCAAAGGTCAAAGGTTTAGCATATTGTAACTAAAAGGCTACTATAATGGTTTATAAAAAAATTTTGTGATCCACAGTGGCGTCTCACCAGAAAAGTTAACGGTAAGTTCTTGCTCTCCAAATTAGTGACTTAACCATTGCCCTTCCTAAAGATCAAATATTTACAATATTATTTACCAAAAAAATATATATATATATTTACAATATTTTAATAGTTGCAAGTCAGAACTATAACAGCCTAAATCTAAGAGTTAGCCATAGAGTACCAGGGCCATTAAGTTCAAAGCAATTTTTAACACTTTGCATAATGAATGTACCATTGAGAACTTCAAGAAATGAAGAAAGGCATCAACTTTTGGAGGTACAATCATATTAATCATGTCAATCAGGTTTAAGACAAAATTTTTATGTAACAAGCATTTTCATGTTAATAAATAATAAAAAAAGAAAAAGAAAAGTAACAAAAACAATTGAAGACACAATTTGATGTATCTTATTTATACCTTTAAACTTATGAACCAGATCTATACCGTCAACAACCCAAATTCATGAATCTGCAGATGTGATGGGAACCTCTGATGAACTACCTGGAGCAAACTGTTTAGATAAATTGATCATCAACTAAAAAGTATCAACCAAACTTGTCTCAAAGTAAGCATACAAACCATCTTTACAAGTGAAAATCAGCTGAACAAGGAGAGTATAAAATGGAAAGAAATTGGCAAGCTAATTGTAGTTGAATTTACAATAATCTCATAAAAAGTACAAGATGGTAGAGCCTTCAGATTACCTGGAAACTGGAGATTTTCTTGTGATGAGATTTCTTCTTCTTGTTCTGAAGATTGATTTGGCTTTTTTGTTGCAACTTATTCTCTAAAAGTATGAACAGATAAAGAAGTTCTTAACAGTTAGGACCAAAATGGCAAAATACCCCTTTCGCTGAAACTTTCCAAAAAAATGCCCCTTATTTGAAACTATTTAGGGATATGTCCCTATTTTGAAACTCGATTTTTAGAAAATCGAGTTTCTTGAAAAAACCAGCATGGAACTCGAGTTCCATGTTGGTTTTGTTTTTTTTTTTTTTTTTTTTTTTTTTTTTTTTTTTTTGATTGCCTATAACTCGATTTTCACCAAATCGAGTTTAAAACAGGGGGCATTTTATTGGAAAGTTTCGGTGAAAGGGGTATATCCCCATTTTGGCCTAACAGTTAGTGCACACACAGAGAGATTTCTAAACTAGTACTAGATGTATTGTATAAATGGAAACTCCCCTTGTGTGAACCAACTAGTAAACCCTTCTAAAACCAACAAATTTCTTGACCAATTGAAGAATTGTATTTTATATAACTTGAACTTTTGTCTTTGATATCAATAGTATTCATGATACCAATTTAGTGATAGAAGTCACTTGATTGTATTGGCAAACAGAGCAACTATTATTGCCATTTAATGAGATGCAAATCTCATGGGCATAAACCTTAAGAGTTCTTTTGCATTTTGCATAATTGTCCTCATATTCTGAGTCCTAGATGAAAATTATAGTGCAAACATTGTTTTACCCATCAATATCATATTTATTGCAAAAATGCAAACTGTTTAAGCTCTCTTGTTTTATGAATTACTACATTTTTTTTTTTGCTAAATTACTATATCTGTTAGGATAGCTTGTCTCTATTTTTCATGGAAGAAAGATGTTAGGACATATGTGATTCATGTTAGGAACATATGTCAACATTTTATTTAATTGACTAATCTTTTGACAAAATGTACTTTACTTGTAATTGAGTTGATCTAGGATTGTTTAATGCTTCAAGAAACAAGGTTTCAAGTTCAAGTGTTAAAACCATGCAAGTCTGTCCAAGAATTAAGTAATGAAGTGCTGGATTTTAAAACTCGACAGCTAGCATCTATCGAGATTTAAAAGCTGCTGAAGCCCGTGGCTCGATAGCTAACTCGATAGATGGCTATCTATCGAGGTTTATGAAACTCAGTTTTTCAAAGCTATTTTTCATCTAATCCGTGGGTATATGTTTGGGCTTTCTTTTCTCACAACCCTAAACATATGTAAGGATTATTTTGAGGGCCGTAAAAAGTTACACAAGTTGCACTGGAGCACAATTCCACAAGTGTGAAGAAAAGTGTGATCGTAAACCTAGTTTGCCTTAGTTCATCTTTCTCTTGAAGAAGCTGCTGTGTTTATACACCATAGAGTTTTGTGATCAAGCAACTTCATGATCTTCATCGTGTGATGAACTGAAGAATTTTGCAGCCAACATTCTTCTCAAGTTGGTGAGTAAGCCACGTACTGGGATCCGCGCATTGAATTGGTTAGTCATGTACTGGGAGCTATGCATTAAAATGAGAGATTGTCACTTCAGAACAAGTTGAATTGTGTATTGGGGTAAGGATTCAACTGTAAGTTGGTATAAGGTACTAGGATTCCTTTACTTGTAACCACTTGTTTTGATAATAGCGGATTCTTGGGAGTGGTGACCTTAAAATCACCCAGAGGGGTTTTTGCCATGTAGGTTTTCCCCATTGATAAACAAATCACCATGTTAATTTATTTTCCGTTGCATACTTAGTTTAATTGGTGATTTGTTTGTGCTACCATGCATCTTGCATGTTAATTTGACTAATTAATAAATTTGGCTAATTAATCAATTAATTTATCACAAGGGGTCAATACATTCTTGGCCTATCAAAAGATGTTGTAAGTCTCTAGAATTATTACTACTTTCATACCAAGGTTCCATAAGTTCTCATTTTGACTAATTATTATCATTTTCAAATATTTACATATGGAAACTATGATGATGATGATAATAGTCATCATAATAGTTTCCACATGTAGACCTTTGGACGAATAAAGGCTATTTCTCTAGAAAACACTAAGAACATGAGCAAATCATTAACATAGAATACTAGACGGGGTTTTCTTTCTTTTCTGGAAGAATTAAGACATTATCCTCAGGCTCAAATGCAAAGCTTAGTCAAGTATGCCTGTCGACGCCAGGCCTCGATCGGAACGGGACAGAAAAACCGCCACCGTTGTCGCGGGCCCTCGTTCGACCACCTGCCATGGCGATAGCTCCCGCACTTGTGGGGTCCCATTGGAAGGCCCCTCTCAAAATGTGTATATATGGTGTTGTTCGCGTAGAGCTTCAGTTGCTTTCTCTTTCTCTCTCAGTGGAGGAAGGTAGGTCTACCTTTGGTGTTATGGTAGGAATTTGGCCTAAATTTTAGGTGATTACCAAAGGTAAGTGGAGTCACCACCAATCATTGGGTTTTTTTCTAAGGTGTGATTGGTCACCTCTTTCTAGTTAATTTTATTACCAATCCTAAGTTAAGAAAAAGGGCATTTTTCCTAATCTATTGTGGATGGCAAAGAATCTTGATTCTTAGATGCAGAAGTTTGGTTACATGTGGGGAAGGTGTTAGGCACCACACAACACCTGTCCAAGGATAGTCCATTGTTTTGATAAAACCTTAATTTTTGAAAATTGGTAGAAAAAAATGATTTCGGCATTGGCTTCGGGGGCTTTGAGGTTTGGCTTTTGAAAAGGTGTGGTCCCAATCTATGCTTTTCTATGGCATTCGAGCAAAATGTTAGATTTCCAAGGCGAAAATCTGGTGACATGTCACCTTGCTTTCGCAACGGAAATTAGGCATCGCTTGCCTTAGGTGACACGGATTGTGACGATCACACGGGAAAGGGCGAGCAGGTATATATATATACATCATGTATAATGCAAGCATGCAGAGTAGGAAAATAAACGCCTACATTTCTAGAGCATGGCCTAAAATATAAGTGTAGGAAAGTAAACATGGGTTACCATACTCTAGAGATGAGGACGAATGGTACAAGGTGTGATATACCTAATACAACCCATCTAAAAGAGAAAGGGAGGAGGAAGAGAGGGGTTTAAAGGAGTACATAACCAAATGGGAAAAACTCAACCCCAAAACCTACTGGCTACCATCGTTTGGCTCATATCAACATGCTTGCATTCGCACCCTTTTTGGTTGCGCCTAAGAGATCATGCCCTAGCTCCAAGCATCCTCGCTCCATGTGCATACATGCAAAGGCAAAGACAAGAAACCAATAGACAAGCAATGGAAGGAAAAAGCACAAAGAGCATATGAAAGGGGCATGAAGCAGATAAACATGCGAGAAAGCAAACACACAAACAAAAGGGAAAACAAGCAAGAAAGCACACAAACTTGTGTCCGCGAGGGATAAATGTAGGTTTGGATTGAGTGTCCATAACTTCATTGTGTTGAAGCACGGACGACACATTAGTAAGCAAGGCTCATGCATGGACATGTAAGCAAGCATGTAAAGATGCAAAGAAAGCCAACGGGTGACACAAACAGGCATGGTAAGCATATCATTGCACGGAATGGGAAAGAGAAGGGCACGCATAGAGCAACCCAACATCCGGAGATGCATCCCAAGTGATTACACCCAAACGAGGCCTCGTGGGCATCATGTATAGACATGCAAAAGGGGGGGATCCAAACCCTTTGATATGGGCCAAGGTATATGGATGATGAAAAAGACCACATGGTCTAGATTGGGTCCTAACCAATAGGCCAAAACACAATAAAGAAAGACAAAGTGACAAAAAGGCTACAATAACACATGGCATGACAAACATAGCCTAGGCCTAGGCACACAAACATGGAAAGGAGCGCACAAGCATATGGGATATGGCATAAAGCATGTAGAGAACATAGATCCAAGCGCACAAGCATATGAGAACATAGATCTAGACATATAGGTATAGAAAAATACATGTAAACATGTAGAAACTTAGCACATAAACATGGAAGAACATGAATCCAAGCATATAAGCATGTGAAGACAAGGATCTAATCATATAGCATGGAAATAAACACATAATAGACATAGATCCAAGCAAGGCATAGCCAACAATGTCATAAAAGCAGGTGAGCATGTAACCCTAACATCAACCTAGAACTAAAGGAGGCATAAAACCCTAGGCATGTAGATCTAGACATATGAGCATGTAAATATGTAGATCTAAGCATGAAACATGGAAAAAAGCATAAAAAGCATGGAGATTTAAGCTATAGACACAAAGAAAGCAAAGAAACATGCTAAAGAGAACAATAAATCATGTTATTAAGGCATAAAAGAAAAAGAAAAATAAGAAAAAGATTTAGAAGGTTAAGGATGTAAATAATAGCTAGAAAAGTTACATCCATACCCCTGAACCTCAAATCCAAAGTGTAGAACCAAGGAAAGGAAGATTGGGTATAAGAACAACACCTTGTGTTTTTGATGAAGAGAGAAAAATCAAGACACTTTGATGTGTTTTTTGGAGTTTGGAAGAGATAAAAAACGTGTAGAGAGGCTAGACAGAAGGCGAATTTCATAAAAAAAAAAAAAAAAAAAAATCCAGACGTGTTTTTCAAGGTAGCGGCTCTTCCCCAAAGAATGGATCCTAACACCCTTGGAAATATCTTGGCTTCATGTTTTGGAAAAGGTATGGATCTTAAAAATCCAATGATCTAAATCGAAAGTTATGGCTCTCAGAAGTTTTCAGTGCATCAATCAGTGCGTCATCCTGGTTATCGTGATATCTCGGCTGTTCTAACTCTGATTTTTAACAGTCGGTTGAATGAGAGTTTGATAATCTTCACACTGACATTGGTTTCAAACCATTTCGACAGTTGGATCAAAATTAGAGTTTTTGGGCCCACCCGGAGTCAACTTAGGGTCAAACTTGGTGAAAGTGGCTAAAAATCCCTGAGAAGCTCGAGTTTGAAGTAAAAATGTGAAAAATGTTGTTTTACAAAAGTTTGGAACTCGTTTGACCTTCGATCAAACCTAGGGGTGACTAGGGGCATTTTGGTCATTTTTGCAAAAAAAGGCACTTCGATTGCTCTGGTGCTCGAACGGGTTGCGCCATGTCATTCTAGATGTTCTCGTGGCCAGAGAGAAAATGATATTTTTGAATTTTCCAAGGTCCGGCACACAAATCGAGGGCGGACAAAATACGGTATCAATAGCTACCCATTCTTTCTCTGATATCTCAAGTGCAATGAGAGGTGTCAGATAAAGAATGTGATTTCGAATTCTGTTGCCCCCAAATTTGTGTGTGGAGATTGTTCATGGATCAAGACTGGACTTTACCCACTTAGCTCGATTTTCCGTAGCTACTAAGAAAATATTTTCCAGCTGCGCCTCCGAGCTCTAGGAGAGGATTTTTTTAAAAATAAAAAAAAATTAGGGTTTGACTGCGTCAATGTTTACTGGGTAGTCCAGGGCTTATAAAAGGCCCTTTGGCCCCCTTTGGCTCATTTCATCTCTTTCTCTCCACTCCTCACTTCTTACAAAAACTCTAGAGTGCTTGGAGCTTAGTGGCTTCGTCCTTTCAGCTTCGATTTGCCATTTTCATCTACCACCTTAGTCTTTTCTGCACTTGAGGTCAGTGTCGATTTTCTTTTCTCTTCTTATTTTTTCTGCAAAATGTTAGTAGTAATACTACTAGAGATGCATGCTAGTGTTTATTTTATTTTTGAAATTTTCAGAAGCCATGATTTATGCCATGTTATCTTAGGAAAATATGCATGCATTTTGTTTTGATATATGAGTGCATGAGGGGCTGTTTGGGTGAAAAACAATGTTCACTCATCACTCATCACTCTATAACTCATTTCCTATAACTTAATAATCCCCAAATATTTCCAAAACCCGGTTTGGCACCTAAAACTCAGTTCTATTTTCAACTTTAAAAACTCAAAAACGTGGAACCCACCCTCTAACCATGCTACCATTGTTCCACAGGTATGTCTTCTTCTTTATTCTTTTTTTTTTTAATGAATAAAAAATTGACTCTTTCTCTCTGTCAGTGTCTTCTTCTTTAAGAGTGGCCATAGTGCAGGTGAGAGTTTTTTTTTATTATTTAGTATTTTTTTTCTCTTCACATCTATTGCTTCTTCAGTCGAAACATCATCTTCCTTTAAATTCACCAAATCCTCGGTCACCATCTTCATCTAAAATGGTGTACAGTCTAAAGCTTTAAATCATTTTTTTTTTTTAATTGAATCCAAGTCAGGTTAAGCAATGAAAAGAAAAGGTTACCAAAGACCCTTGGCATCCTCACCAAAAATTTTCAGTACAAAAGAAAAGATGTTAAGGAATATGGAATTAGGGATGTAATTAATTCCAATCCCAGGGTCTTTTGTTTTTATTATTTATTGTTATTATAGATAGCAGGAGTGGGGGTTGATTAGAACCACGAAGGATGTTATTAGTTATTACCACTGAAACTTGTACATTGTGAATTGTGAGATTTTTGCTTTCTTGGATTAGTGAACTGCATATTTAAGCCCCATTTTGGCAAGTCATAGTGGGTTAAATTTGGAATGGAGGTTTTGGTGGAGTTTGAGTTAGGGAATTGGGTTGCAATTGGGAAGAAAAGGAAAGATTTTAGGGAAACACTTTAAAAGTAGAGAGAGAAAATCTGCAAGAAAAATATCTCTTCATAGTTTTGTTGAGAATTCATAGACCACATCACCACAACTATAATAATATTCAAAGGCCATATTATTAGCTAACTAAGATCAAGCAATCCATGGGTTGCGTTTAGGGTTTTGTGAATCTTTGGAAGGACGTTTTGGTGAATTTAAAGGAAGATGGTGTTTCAGCTAAAGAAGCAATAGATGTGAAAAAAAAGAAAAAAAAACCCATGGCTTGTTGTAATAGAATTTGGAGGCTGAGAATGAATAGTGTTGAGAATGGAGGCTGAGAATGGCTTTTAGAGAGCAATATCACCTTTCGAAAATAACAACAATGGAGGCTAAGAATGAATAATGCTGTAGCCTTTGGCTGGGCATTATTGCTCTGCCACAGATGGGACTTAACATGTGGGTGGGACCCACTAAGCTCAGCAAAATTACAAAAATGCCATCATAACTCAATTTCCATAACTCAAAAACACCTAAAAGTTGTTTTCAGTTTTGCTAACTCATCACTCAAAAGTCAGAGAATTGAGTGATGGAAACAAAACTTACAAATAGATTCTCTCTTTGTGGGACCCACTAGTTTTAAGTTATGGGTGATGAAAACAGAGTGATGGGTGATGAAAACTTTCAAATCCAAACTGCCCCTGAATATCCAGGAATTTAAATGTTGAAAATAAAATGTAGGGTATGGGTAAGGGGACTAAGCTAGTAGTCAGGAATAACAGAAATGTGATTCAGAAATTCTTTAATGAACGTGGCTCCAGGGACACATGTCACTAGTTCACCCACTATAGATTAGGAGTTCGGAAAATTTCTTGAATGAATATGAGTCCAGAGACGCTTGCTGCTAGTTCACCCGCTATGAAATGTGAGCCCGAGGATGCTTGTCGTCGGTTCACCCATTACAGGATACAAGCCTAGAGATGCTTGCCACTAGTTCACCCGCCATGAAATGTGTGTCTAAAGGACGCTTGTCACTGGTTCACCCGTTGTAGGATACGAGCCTAGAGATGCTTGCCACTAGTTCACCCGCCATAAAATGTGAGTCTAGAGATGCTTACCGCTAGTTCACCCACTGTAGGTGTGAGAGATTAGGAAAATTAGGCCTCTCAAAATAGAGAGAAATTTTTGTGTTTTTTTTTAGGGCACCTCTCTTTTTGGGTAAGTAGTGTGGAGTCACCATTTATTTTTTTTATACAAAAATATGAAAAACTAAATATACGTACATGACTGAATTGTTTCCTTTCATTGATTGAATAATAAAAATACATGTTTGAGAAACTGAAAATTACATGGATATAGGTCCTAGTTCCAAACTACCAAATAATTACATGGCTTTTTGTCCTAGTTACAATCTACCCAAAATAGAAATAAAGACAAGGCTTAGATCTACTTATCCAAATACCTAAATTTGGAGGCCAAGTTACAAAATGGGAAGGTGTTAGGCACTCATTCCACCCAGACAAGGTCTGGTCTTCTAGACTTTTGTAACCTATGTACGCCTTTTATGCATGCTATGAATGATACGTTGCATACGTAAAATAAACTAAATCACACAAATTTATTTATGAATGTATCCTTTTCTCTATATATATATATATATAAATCAGATTTGTTTTTGTTATGTAAAAAAATTGATTTCAGCTTATAAAAATATCATATATGTTTTTATGATGTAAAAAAAAGTGGATTTTGGAGAGAAAATTTAGATCTGTGTTTACTTAATTAAAACAAAGTCTTTTATTTATTTATTTATTTAAATCAGATTAGTTTTTAAGAACTTGGAAAAAAGAATAAAGATTTTTTGAGAAGAGGGTTTCATTCATGAAATAAATTTATGCTACATGGACTAAAAAAAACAAACACAATAAACACAATCATGCATGATCTTTTTCTTTTTTTCAAAATCCACACATGTTAAAAAAATCAGATCTGTATCTAAGGAAAATACAAACCAGTTTTTTATGATTAAAAATTCAAATTTGCATTCAATAAAGATGCAAACCAATTTCTTATGTGAGAAAAATTCAGATTTGTATCTAATGAAGATGCAGATCCTTTTTTTTTTTTTTTTTTAAGAAAAATTTAGATCTACATCTATTAAAGATGCTGATTCGTTTTATTTTGAAG
The DNA here is from genome assembly GCF_932294415.1 of Quercus robur. Classification (NCBI taxonomy): domain Eukaryota; kingdom Viridiplantae; phylum Streptophyta; class Magnoliopsida; order Fagales; family Fagaceae; genus Quercus; species Quercus robur. Next base: position 42,023,078 of record NC_065534.1, on the reverse strand, counting down.
AAAAATTCAGATCTAATGAAGATGCAGATCTATTTTTATTTTGAGAAAAAGAATTGTCAACGTGCAAATTTTTGAAAATAAGAAGGAGATCACAAAAATACTGGAAGAATTAAGGACATGTATTGACACAATAAATCAATAGTTCATGATATGAGTACTTGAAATAACTAAAATTTAAAAAAAAAAAATACGTCATCACCATAAGAGAAGCTTAAAGAAAAGAGAAGGGTATCGAAAACAACCTCTTGCATGGAGCACTTCTTGTTCTTGAGAGGATATTTTAGGTTTCAAAGAAATTTATTCAATTATCTTTGAAACCTAAAATCCCTAATATAAGAGAGAATACCAGAAAAGGGGAGTGAGAAATTTTAGAGTGTCCAAAGGTGTCACTCCTTGAACCTAAAAAAATGTGCTGAATTTTGAGATCCAGTCCCTATTTATAGAGACTGGAATGCTTAAAAAATAAGCAACCATGGGTAGAATGTGAATCAGGACGTGTCTTTCTGTGAAAAAGTTGAAAAGGGTGCGTCTTATTAGCACCCGAAGAGAATTGGGCCAAAGCCCAAAAGTGTGCGATTCGGCACTCTTGGAGTGTTGATTGGCACTCCAAAAGTGCCAAATGGTACTCTTGGGTGTTGATCGCACTTTCGTGTTTGGGTGCATTTTGGAGTCATTTTTTAGGTTTTCTTGATCTAGTCCTTGCACTTAGACGTATTTTCAATTCGTATTCTAAGATTTTTTTCTCTTTTCTCGATAATTCAGGTTGTTTCAGGAAGAATTATCTTGTAGATAAATACCTTAAAATAAATCTTGATAAAGTTCAGATTATTCACAATTTTATTGTTATCCAATTATCCTTTTATTCCTATGCAAGCGACCCTATTTTAGACACTAATTATCAACCAATCACAAAATTATTTAATTAGTTTTAATTGTATAACCAATCAGAATTAATTTAAATTAATCATGCGTGGTTGACTCTACCTAGACACAATGCATGCTAACTGTGCAAACTTGATGATGTGATATCTTTTGATCCGACAGTCCGATTTGAAAACTAGACAGCATTGTGACTGTTAGAATCCCAAGATCATTTTTATGATATGCAATGAATGAATTAATGTATGTAATGCAATCATGATTTTTGGGGTACATGGATGGTTATTTCAGTCATCTTTCTTGATTAAATCATGAGTGCAAAATCAAGTGTCTACAGAATGCCCCTCATTGACAGAGCTTGGAAAGCGAATGTCAATGTGAAACAAAGACACTAATTTTAGTGGCCATGATTTATTTGAGGTTGAATTTTCAAAGATTATCTAGCCCCTAAACCTAAAATCTTGGAACATCGAACTAGTGCCTTACCTTTTGACAAAAATGAAAATTGCAAACGCTTGGCCTACTTGATAGCTGATGAACTTTGGAAATGATTCTTGACAATTGTTGTGACCAAGAGGCTTTTTCATCCCAATCTTGAAAATGGAGTTGTCTGCAACCAAGGGGCTTGATCTTGACGAAGGTAGTGTCTGCGACCATGATCTTGATCTTGGATATGTAAATTCTTGCGACCAATGAATCTGATCTTGATTGAGGTAATGTATTCAACTACGATCTTGATCTTGGCTACATAAGTGCCTACGACCAATGAATTTGATCTTGACTGAGGTAATATCTACGACCACGATCTTGATCTTGGCTACGTAGGTGCCTGTAACCAATGGATTTGATCTTGACTGAGGTAATGTTTGCGACCATGAACTTGATCTTGGATACGTAAATTCTTGCGACCAATGGAATTAGTCTCTAATTGATGAGTGTTTTGTTGTTCCCCTGTTTTTTGAGATGTGTGATTTTCATTTGCTTCTTCTTGATTTGAACTTTTTTCATTTTTATGAAGAAACTTTGATTGGTTTTTGGTGTTTCTTTGAAAAAGATTTTTTTTTTTTTTGAAAAAGAATTGATTTTTGAAGCTGGGAATTGGACACTAACAATTTTAAATTTGAAACTTGAAATTTTAGAGACTTGAGATTTTGGATTGAGAGTTGGAATTTGAAGCCTAGAGATTTTGAAATTTTAGGCTAGAGATTTTGAAAAATTGAACTTGAGATTTTGAAATTTAAAGCTTGGGCTTTGAAACTTAAAATTTTGAAAAATTGAAACTTAGAATTTTGAAAATTTGTGATTTGAAATTTTGAACATAAAATCTGAGGTTTGAAATTTTTGCCACTAGAAATTTTGGGAAACTATTTTTTTAAAATTAGGCATTTAGAGAAATTTTTTATTTATAAAAAACTTGGAAATGAAAATTTTGAATTGAAAACTTGGGATTTGGAGTTCGAAGAAAACTTGAGAATTTGAACTTGAAGTTTTATCCTTAATCCATTCCCAAAAAAAAAATTCATCCTTTCTTCTCTCTCTTTTTTTTTAAAAAAAAAAAAATTAATTTTTTGATTTTTCTCTCTGTTTTTATTTTTTATTTTATTTATGATGATATATATATATATATATATATGTATATATTTTTTTTAGGAGTGGGAAAGAAAAGGAAATAAAAAGAAAAGAATTTTTCTTTTTTGGGAGTTGATTGAGTTGACTCAGCAACTCAGCTTATGCTTTAATGTGGGGGCCGAATTTTGGCCCCCCATTCATCATATCTCTCTTTTCTCCTTTTTTGCTTCCTCCTTCATCACCTTTTCTTCCTCCATTAACACTATTCACATTCTTCTTCCACTTGATTTTTCTTCTTCATCTCACCATTTCTTTTGAAAAAAAAAAAAAAAAACACTTTTCTAAACTTCTCGACCTTCCCTCATCCATCTCCCTCAATATTTCTTTAGATCCTTGTGCTTTTGAGCACTTTTGCCACACACCCATTTTTGCTGAAACCCATTTTCAAACCCATTTTTCTTTGCATCAACATGTCTTCTTCTTCCAATGGATCCTCTTTTCTTACTTTTCATGGTAAGAAATATGATCCAAAATTTGATTGGCATGATGAGGAGGGGCTCCTTTAAGACCTTAAAACCCATGCTCCATATTCTCTCACATGGACATCAAGGTGAGTTTTTCTTTGGGTTTCTTTGCTTGGAAAAAAGTTGTTTCAAGCTTCATTGAAAATTTGATGGTAAGACATTGTCATTTTGTTGTGCATTCTTGTTGGAATTTGGGGTATTGTATGATCGATCATGTTGTAATGTTAGTTTTGGAGCATTTTTGAAGTGTTTATTTTTGATCATGGTGTAACTTGGACAATGTTGGTGGCTTATGGAATTTTGACAATGTTGGTAGTTTGTGATGTTGTTGGATGAATTTTGGCTTGGATTTTGGGATCATTAGCATTGTTGGATGAATTTTGGCTTGTATGAATATGTTCATGATGTATGTGGAAAAGTTTGTTGGCATGTGTAAACTTTGTTTTATGAACATGGCAAAATTTTGTGGGTATGTGTATGGATAAATTTGTGGGTATGGACAAATTTTGTGGGCATGAAACTTTGAATTATGGAAAAAATTTGTTGGGTATGTGATGTTAGTTTATGGAAAATTTTTGTGGTTATGATTTTGGCGATGTGAGAATTTACTTGTTATGCATGGACATGTAGGAAGTTATTTGTTGGCTATCTTGGTCATGCAGAAATTTTTGTGCATGGTTATGCAAAAAAGATTTGGAAGTTGTGTATGGATATGTGAAACATTTTGATTGTGGTGAAATTTTTGGTGGGGCATTGATTTTTTTGGGCGCATGAATTTAGGTTGTGAACAATTTTTGGTCATGTGTGTTTTGGTTGTGGGAATTTTTTTTTTTTTTTTTTTTTTGAGATGTGATTTTTTTGGCATGGAATTTTCGGGCATGTGGGTTGTGGCTTGGAATTTTTTTTTTTTTTTGGCATGTGATTTGTCATGGAATGATGAGCTAAACTGTTGTGTTGCAGAGCCTTAAGAGTCGAGGTAGTCTCCAAGTGTTGAAGAACACATGGGAAGCATTGTCTCCTAACATCAAAAGCATCATCAATGAAGCGGGCTTTGGTACTTTCTTTGAAACTTTGTTAAATCAAGAGACACATGAATACAAGGATCTTCAGTTACTCCTTGCCTTAGCCGAGCGCTTCTGGGACACTATATGTACCTTCCATTTTCCAGGCATTGGTGAGGTAATCTTAACACCTTATGACTTTTCTGTTATCACCAGTCTAAGGTTGGGTGGTGAAAGAATTCGTGTCGATGACTCCCTTACTTCAACTGAAATCAAGAAACTTCTAGGTGTGGTGCCTTCCAGAATGAAGAGTAAAAATATTCCTTTGTCTTGGCTATGTGAGAATATTCCCCAATGTGATACTGTGGCAAAGGGTTCTCACATGTTCATGCTTCTTTTTATTGGGACTTTCTTGTGTTCGGATTTAGGTAGTACAGTGAATCTGCGTTACTTGTGGAGTTTGAGAAAAATTTGGTGAATCCGGAATTATGACTGGGGCAGTATGGCTTATGCTACTCTGTTGCATTTCATGACTCAACTTTTTAGGCAGAGCCTTTCAAGCTTAGGTGGGGCTCCATTTTAATGGTAGGTGAGGTTTGAAATTTTTGGCTATGTGTAGGTTTGGGAAAATTTTTTGGCTAGATTGCAATGAAAGGTTATCTTGGCTATGTGCGTTAATGGTGTTGTGATTTTTCAAGTTTGGATGTATGAATACTTTGGAGTTGGTCCTCACCATGCTGGTAGCACTTCTAGTTCCTTCATGGAGACTTATCCCCATTTTTCGGCATGGCAATATGATGTGATGAATCTTGATGGAACGTATAGTTCCATGCCTATGAATAGGCTAGAGCATACACCAAGCGTTCCTTGGCCCGATCCAGTATGTTCTTGCATTTTATTTCTTTGTCCTTATTCCATCTTGGCTTATTGAATGGCTCATGATCTAGTAGATTTGTGCTTCAGGTTGATGTGGATCTTATGGAGGAAAGCATGCGGATGATTGGAGGCTTACAATCGTTGGCTCGTACTCAGTTCTCCTAACATGTGCTCAATGAAGCAAGCTGGGTATGCAATTGCCGTCAGGTTTTCCCCATTCGTAAACAAATCACCGTGTAATTTATTTTCTGCTGCATAATTAGTTTATTGGTGATTTTTTTGTGCTACCACGCATTTGCATGTTAATTTAATTAATTAATAAACTTGGCTAATTAATCAATTAATTTATCACTAGGGGTTAATTAGTTTTTTTTTTGGCCTATCAAGTGGTATCAGAGTAGGCACACTCTAATTAAGGTTTAATCTTTACTGTGTTGATCCATTGACCCCTATTTGTCATAGATAGAGGATAGTCGTTAATCATACCTTCTTTATTTGATGGCACTAACTATGCATATTGGAAAGTACGCATGAGAGCTTTCTTGCAATCTTTAGATGAGAAAGTGTGGCAAGCTGTTGAGATAGGCTAGACCAAGTCAAAGGAAGTGTCAGCCGACTGGGATGATGCCAAGATCAAGGCAACAAACTTCAACAGCAGAGCGTTCAATGCCTTATTCAGTGTAGTCACCAATGAGGACTTTAAGAAGATATCCTCAATTGAAACTGCCAAGGAGGCTTGGACCATTCTCCAGACAACCTATGAGGGAACCAAGGCTGTCAAGGATTTAAAGTTGCAGAGGCTCACTACAAGCTTTGAAGAGATTAAGATGGAGGAGGATGAGTCGTTTGATGAGTTCTATGCCAAGCTGAAGGACATAGTGAACTCTGCTTTCAATTTTGGGGAAACCATTCCTGAACCCAAGATTGTGAGAAAAGTGCTTAGATCTCTACCCGAGAGATTCCATGCCAAGATCATCGTAATTGAGGAATCAAAAGATATTGACAAGATTCCTTTGACAGAGCTAGTTGGTAATCTGCAGACCTACGAGCTAGGGTTATCAAGGATTGACAAGACGGGTAAAGGCAAGAGCATGGCACTGAAGGCCAAGAGCAATGAGACAGATGAGTCTTTAGATGATGAAGATTCTAAGATGAAGTCCTACATCACCAGGCAGTACAAGATGTTTATGAAGAATGCCAATGGAAAGGGCTTCGACAAGGACCGTAGGCAATCCAGTTCTTCTCAGTTCAAGATCTAAAACAAAGGGAAGAAGGATGCAAGGGATGGCGATCAGTACACTGTTCTCGCAGGACCTAAGTGCTTTGAGTGTTAAGGCTTCGGTCACATGAAACAAGAGTGTCCTACATATCTCATGAGCATTAAGAAGAGCAAGGCACTTGTTGCTACCTTGAGTGACACCGAGCCTGAGGATGATTCCAACAATGAGGATGACGGAATCTTGAATGCCTTCACTGCCACTGTTAATCCTTCTAATGGGATTGTTGAAGATGTGGTTGAAGAAGAGGAATTGGTGGAATCCAAGTTTGAGAAGATGGATGATCAAGATGATATCCATACAGCCTATGAGAAATTATACAAGCTTTCTAAGAAACATGAGAAACTTTACAAGCTGACCACCAAGAAGCTTAGTGATGTGGAACTTAATCGTGAAGAGCTGTCCACAAAGTTTGATAAGGCTAATCAGACTAGTGAAGCACTGAGGTATGAGAACAATTTCTTGGCTGAGAAGACTAAGAAGCTTGAAGCGGAGCTGTTTCAAGTCAAAGCTCAATTGGAGAGGACTTCAAGTGCAAAGCTTGATAAGATGCTCAGTCTTCAGAAATTTGCTTCTAATCAAACTGGTTTAGGGTATGGTTTCTCTTCCTCTAATACTGCTTCTACTAGTACTACTGTTTTTGTTCCTCCTAGTAATAATGTTGAAATTGAGAATAATAATGTTAAAACTGATTTAGTTAGTGAGAACTTAGACAAAGGTAAATCTATCTTAAAAGCACCCCTAAGCAAGATAAGAATGAAGCTAAGAACCCTAGGGCTAAGAAGTTTAACTCTCAAAAGTCTAAACAACAGAAACAGCATCTCTGTCATCATTGTGGAGTCGCCGGTCATACTCGACCAAATTGCTATAAGTGGCTTGCCACTCAACAGAGTAACGGCATGATAGCATCTAGAAGCCAGAATCAGCTTCAATCCTCTCTTGCACCTCTTGGAGATCTTCTCAAAGCCCTCATGTTCCTTTCGAACTTGAACGGTTTTAATTATTCCCCCTCACCGTCGGTTCAAGGGTTTAATCAAAGGAAAGGTTCTTCCATGGTGTGGAAGGAAAAGGGCTCTAAGTGATTCTATCACTTTTCTCTTTCTCTCTTCTTGTTTTGTGTGTGCATTACTTGTGTGTTTTTCTTTCAAGTTTTGAGTCAGTCTAGTTTTTATGCTTTGCTTTGTTTAATATATTTTTGTTTGGTTATTTTTCAGTTTTACTTTGTTTTGTTTTTCATATAAAAAAAAATTGAAAAATCAGAAAAATACAAAAACAGTGTGTGTTTTGTGTACATTGGTACTTGTGTACCTTGGATGGCCATTGAAACAAAGTTTTCTAAACTTTGTATCTCTTGTAGCTTAGATGAGCATCACTATGCACAACTAAGTAAGTGAGCTTTGTGGCTCTTATTTGTGATGAGTAAGATTAAGTGATCTCTTGTACTTAACACTCGTATCACTCTTTTTGATGGGAAAGACTAAAAAATCCTAAGAGAAAGGCATAAATAACCATCTCACCACTGTTGCCCGCCAGTCATAATATGACACATGTATGCTTCAGCATAGCAAAAGTGTAATGTCAATGACATTTGTATGCTTCGACATAGCAAAATTGGAATGTCAAATGCTTACCATCATTGGGTATTTTCTTTTCTCTCTCTTATATGCCCATGCATGATTTGCAGAAAATGAAAAGCAAAAAGATAAAAAATGATTTAAATATGATTGCAAGCGTGTATTCTAAGAGATGTGGGAGTTATAGGATGTACCTCGGAGGTGATAGTCCCCATTAAGCAATTATGATTGTGTGTGAGTTAAAGTGATTTTCTCATATCTCAAATCGTCATAACATGTATACACTTATGCAATCTTGCGATATTTTTCACACATAACACGCAATATTCTTTGCTACTCTTGATACATGTGCAGGTACAATGTGATTGTCCATAACAAGGTTTTGCATGTGTTAATGTATGCTCACTAAACTGTCTTAACTTGTTTTTGAAATATAAAATTGATTAGACTTGTTTAGTGTGTGTGTGTGTGTTTTGGGATTTATGTGCTTAAAATTTTTTTGTTGAGAGATGATTTTGAGAGCTTAAAATGATTGAATGGATCTTTGGTTGAGTTGCATGCTTGACTGCATTCATATCTATATTTTTCACTTCTTGAAAAACGGTTTTCAGGGAATCTCGACACCGTCTTGATACCTCCTCGACACCTGACTTTCTGTCGAGCTCTTAAGGTCTTTTGTTATCACAATCTTGAAAGATCCTCAACAGCTGGTGGATCAAACGAGAAAGTTCCTGGATCCTCGATAGCTTCTCAACAGTTGGTGGATCAATCGAGCTTCTCTTCTTGTGTCTTTGCTTTGTTTCTCGACAGCTGTATCTGTCGACGTTGTTTTTCTCAACACCTACCTCGACAGATGGCTTGAGACCTCTATCTATCGAGAATTACTGAGGAGCTATATATTCGTTCTTTGCGATCCAGTTCTCATTTCTTCAATCTCTCTCGATCTATCCGCATCTATTCCTCTCCCAAACACCTTCTCTCTCACTCCAAACCTCTTCCCAAGTGATTTTTCGAGCTTTTTCAAGTTTTCCTTCACTTGTTAAGCTTCTAATCTCCTTCATTTACATGCATTCATGTTTTGAAACCTAGGTTTTGGGGTTTATGAAAAATTTGGGGTTTTTCAAAATTGATGAGTTTCAAATCTCATGCATTGTATCACATTAGCATAATAACATTATTATCACGCATTTAGATGTGTGCAAATTGATTGTGTGCTGGTAGGATTGGATTGGGCTGAGCCCATGATGCAATTTCTTTTGCATATCACATGTTCATGCATTCCCCATGCATACGTACCTTCTTTTCAATATACTTGCGATATTTGAACTGTTTGGAGCTTTTCTGATTGTCCCTTTCTTCCCCCTCTCTCTCTTGTTTACGTTAATCGTGTCTATGGTACCTAAGCGTAAGTCAGCTCCGTCCTAGAACCCTTTACGTTCTAGGGCATCGTTTTCATCTGATCCTACTCCTTCTCACATTCGGTTCTGTGATGAGGATGCCCGAATGGACTTCTCGGAGAAATTTTCTCGACGACGTGTTCATTCAGAACACCGAGTCATCTTGGAGGACTTCGCCGACACTGACCTTCCCACTGTCATTCACAATCGAGGATGGGAGTCACTGTGTGACGTCCCGGTCACTTGTCCTACCGTGTTGATCCAAGAGTTTTACTTCAACATGCATGGTTTCGATTTTTCAATACCTCTCTTTTCTACTCGCATTCGAGGTATGCACATTGTAGTCACACCGCAACTTGTTGCGGATGTGCTTCATGTTTCGAGGGTAGAGCATCCTGACTACCCCGGTTGTGAGCGTCTGAGGATTGTGTCCAGAGACAACATGATTTTCGCTTTCTGTGAACGTCCCGCAGATTAGGGTGATCGTTAATTCACACCATGTTGACCTTTTGCTAAAGGTCCTAGATTCATGAACATGGTGATGACTTTTGTTTTACACCCGCTCTCTCACTATAACTCTATCACAAAGCCTCATGCTTGATTTTTGGTTTCATTGTTAGAGCACCTCACTATAGATTTTCCTTCACACTTTATTCTTTCTATCTTAGATGTGTATAGGGATATAGCTACCCGTGATAAGCTCATTTTCCCTTCGGCTATCATGCGGATTCTATGCCATTTTTCTATTCATTTTCCCTCTTCCGACCATTTTCTTGTCATGTGTGCCATAGACTACACTGAAAGTTCAAAAACGTGTATAAACACCCTTGAACGTTTAGACCCCCAAATACAAAATAACCAATTCAAGCTTTATGACAAACAACTAGTGTGCGGAAAATGAACATAAGCTATAAACAGAATTGGAAATCAATCTAAGCCAATTATAAATCACATCCACAGTAGAAAATAAAAGGCAAAGATAAAGGGAAGAGAGATGCAAACACAAGGACAACACACGATGTGTTATCGAAGAGGAAACCGAAGCCCTCGGCGTAAAACCTCTCCGCCGCCCTCCAAGCGGTCAATAATCCACTAGAAAATGTAGTTGGGATACATGAACAGTAATAGACCCTCCAAGCCTAATCTACCCGATGTACCTAAGCCCTCCAAGCTTCTTGCTCCAACGAAGTTGTGCCGAACCTTTTTCTTTTCTAGCTTACCGGATTCCGCTACTAGACCGTAGCATCCGCCATCCTTGGCATCTTCCAATGCTTCCCAAAGCTCCAAAAACACTCAACACTCTAAATTGGTGTGGGTAGTGTTTGGATAGAAATCTCCTCTCAATAGGTATGACAATGAGAGAGGGAATGAGAAGAGACTACAAAGGTTTCTCTCTAAGAATAAGTAGCTCTCTCTAATTGGGTGGGTGTTTTGAAGAAACCTCTCTTAGGGTTTTTCTTTCTGAATAGCCACACATATCTTGTGGGAATGATGGGTATTTATACTGGTGTGAGAATGGAATACGAAGAGTCAGTTTTTCCAAAAACAGGGCTGGCTGGCGACTTGACCTCGCGACTTGACTGAGTCGTGAGTTCAAGTCGCGAGCTAACTTAATGGCCAGTCTGGATTTTTGTCGTGTAGTGTGCCAGGTGGCGTGACTGTTCAGCTCCCCTGCATGCTCTGCACGTGAGCAACTTTTGGCGACTTGCAAGCCGCGAGCCACTCGCGAGTCCTAGCCGCGAGTCTCTGCTTCACTGCACTGTCTTGAGCATTTCTTCACACTCTCTCACACACTACCCTTACATGATTTCCACCTAAATACAAGGTTTCTAAGTGCTATATTACAAGAAAATTTGTCATGGAATAAAGCCAACACATGGTTGATTAAATTCAACCTTACAATCTCCCCCTTTGGCTATTCCATGACAAAACACCCTAAAACAGACTCTAGATTTAAACGTGAGTTTGGGAACAATGGCAAAACTCACTCACACCTAAATCTAGAAGCTGTGCAGCTCTTGAATCATATGAACATGAATCTCCTGAAACACAACAATACACCATGATCATTGTAAGCAGAAAATCATAAAATGCATATGAAACAGGCAATATGTGATTAAGCAAAGATGGAGTTAAGAAACAAACCATGGCTTGATCAACCAAGTGAACACCACAAGGTAGTGATCACAGTGCTCATTCACACTTGGAATGAACACAAGGACATACAAGTTAACAAGCACAAGGCAAGACACTTGTATGCTCAACACTCAACCAATGCATAACACACAAGGCATATGCATCTAGGAACAATCCTACAAGGGCACAAGAGTGACAGTACATAAATCAAAATGCAAGAACATTTAGATTAAAGTACTGATTTCAACATAGCATAAAGGCTGCATTAAGCAAGGTACATACCATAAAGCCTACAAACTATGCATAAAACATTAACCCTAAAAGCTTACAAAAGCACATGGGTACAAAGCACATTCTATTGAATAAAAACTTAAACAATATAAATTAAAAGTGCTTAAAGTTTCTCCCCTTCAAAATGATGAGAAGCTGTGATGCACTTAGAACATATATACTTGTAACCTGAAACACTTGCACAAAACACATTAGACCCTCAAGGTAAAGCAAGTAATAAAAGAACAAGTATAATGTAACAAGTAAATTGTGATCAAGTAAACATGATGTGAAACATGTGAGCAACTTGATCATACACCAAAACCGTCATATAGAAATGACTACAATGATCACATAGCAAAGCAAATGATCATACGAACATGCATTCAAAGAAGCACAATAGCATAGGGATATATGCATGTCCAAAGCACAAACATGATGCAATGAGAACAACAAAGCATAACTCAAAGCACCATAAAGTCAACAAGAAAACAAACAGAACAAAGTTTTCTAGATAACACAATGTCTTCACCCCCTTGATATATGCATCTCCACTATGGAAAATCTCTCCCCCTACAAATGTGCACGAGAAATAGAATTTCTCCCCCTAAGGATGTGCACAAGAGTCATAACAAGAGTCATATAGAAATGACAAAACACTCCGGTATACTCTCTAGAGTATACTCTCCCCCTTTTTGTCAGGAATAGACAAAGGGTCAAGGAGAAAAAAAAAGGCAAGAGATGAATGAACAAACAATGATAATGATGCATGAGGGGTGCAAGATGAATGAGAAAATGAAACTCAAACCTAAGACAAAGTAACATGCTACAAAGCATAAGGTAAACTTGACATGCTAGGATGAAGAAATAAGGTAAAGTCCAATGCATGACAAAGGTAGCAAAGGTGTGTGCAAGAGGTGGCTAAGAGCATGCATGACCAATGCATGAAAAATGCACATGTGGGGCAAAGTGTGTTAAAATACACAACCAATGAACCAAACATGTTCCTAATGAGGAAACATGAGAAACCCCAAAGTTTGGTACTCATCGGAGTCCAAACAAGCGAGAAAATGTCTAAGAGGCATTTTATCAAACACCTAGCATGCACACTATGAACAAAAATGTGAAACAATGCATGAACATCATGAATTCCACCCTTAATACATGTTCTTTCTGCCACAAGGGGCCAACATCCAATGCATATCAACAAAAGAAACCAATCCCATAAAGAGATTTGACAAAAATTAAGTTTTCCCAACCCCAATGATAAAAATCCCAACCAAGAGCACAAAACTCTCCAAAACATAATCCAAGCATCAAAAATAATGAAAAGAATTTATAATTACCTTAGAAATGTTAATGGAATGAAAAAACATTCAAATTGGTTGGATTTTGATGTAAAAATATTGAAAGAGGGGTTTTAGAGAGAATGGGAGAGGTTTAAAACAAGTTTCCCACAAAAAGCCCATTAAAAAGCTGTTTCTGGGCGATTCGCGACTGGGCGAGTTGCGAGGTTAAGTCGCGAGCCAGCCGCGAGCCGCGAGTTTCAGTCGCGAAAATTTTCGCGAGTCGCGAGTGAGCCGCGAGTGAGTCGCCAAAAGCTTCTGGATGAGCTCGCGATTGGGGTTTCGCGACTGTCGAGTTGCCAGCTGAGCCGCGAAAAACTCTGACACCTTTTTTTCGAAACAAAACATGTTTAAACAATGAAAAACAAAGTAAACACTAAACATGAACTCAAAGAGTGATAAAAATCACTTCCAAAAACATATAAAATGATCAAAAATCTTTTTGGATTGAACCATATATGATAGAGCACACACACATCACATTTAGACAAGTACAATCTAATAAATGAATAAGACATTCATTGAACATTAGACAAGTGTGTTGTGTGTGTGTATCAAATGTGGAATAGTCCTTAGTCTAGAGTGAAGTTTCAATGATCAATTCAATCAAGTCATACACAACTAGTGCTAAGTCTAGTGGTCTATCTCAATTATAGAAATGAACATATATGACCTCCCACAAGAAAATGATTACATATGATGAAGCTTTTCATTTGGCTTCTTTACAATTCATAACATTTGATCATTTTGAATCAAAACATCTCATTTTGAGATCGATGCCTGAAATTTGTGATATTTCAATTTGATGAACAAGCCTTTGGCCTTTTAGGCAACATACAATTTCATATAAGTCGCTTTCCCTTTTTCCTAGTCGAATACTAGTATGTGCGACGGCTTTTGCAGCTCATTATCTCTTTTCATTTTGAGATTTACATTTATTGAACTCTTTAAGCAATAAAAATAAAAGAGTGGGAAGAGATATAAGCACACGTCTACGCATGTATCAAAACCAACATGACTATTGACTAATCATTCATGACAAGCTTGAAGATCGATTTACAACAATCACACAAAGATGTCAAGATTTTTCCCACAAAGATATAAGTGCAAAACTAACAAGTTAAGCTCGTAAATGCACAAAGCCATTTGTACAAAGGTACAAGGCCAAACTCACATGTGATATGTGCTCAAACATATACGATCAAACTTTTTGAATTTTTCACTTTTTATGTGGTTTTAGAATTTTTTACTCACACAAAACAGAAATATAAAAGTAAGATCAAAAACAAAACAATGCATATAAATGAATGCAAGATGCACAAAATGCATGAAGATATGACATTTAATGCATGAAGGGTCCTACAAAGATCGAAAGAATTAGATCAAGGACCAAAAGAGCAAAAGCTCAACCATAGGAACCCTTCCTCATCCAAACAGAACGATTGTTTGGAATGAGTGTCTCAAGAGAAGTGAGACGAGGGTTGGAAGAATGAGAACCGGAGATGCACATAGTCAAGGAGTAGTTTTGGATATATAAAAGTAGTCATTCTTAAGGGGAGAGTTAGTATAGGACATTTTTATTAGGGGGAATGTTGATTTTTGAGGGATGTAGTGAGGATTACATGTATCTTTTTCTTTTCTCTATTTTGATACATTTGTTCTTGTACATGGGTCTTGTGACCATTTTTGACATACATTGTACTTATCTTCTTTATATATGTGATGTATGTTTCTTTCACCTACTTTTACATGTGTTGTTTCTTTTCTCTCTTTATGCACATGTTTCTTATTCTTGTATGCAATCTATTATTTCTGTTTCACACAAAGATTCCTTGATGAGTTTTGTTTAAAGTGTTTCAGAAATACAGGTTGTTAAAGTCTACTTGCCATAAACTCTCTTCTTGCAAAATTTTTCAAGAGTTTGTGTTATGATAGATTTTATTGTATTCAACATGTGAATATGAGTTGAGTGATTTATGACTTCTCTCATATGTTTATTTGTTTGTTGTGGTTTTGTCACGGATTGCCAAAGTGGGAGATTGTTAGGACATATGTGATTCACTTGTTAGGAACATATGTCACTATTTTATGTAATTGGCTTATCTTTTGACAAAATACACTTTACTTGTATTTGGGTAGATCTAGGATGTGTTTAATACTTCAAGAAACTATGTTTCAAGATTTAGTGTTGAAGACATGCAAGTCTGTCCAAGATTCAAGCTGAAGAAGTGCTGTTCATTAAAGCTTGATAGCTACTCGATAGCACCTCGATAGACAGCTATCTGTTGAGTTTTATGAAAAACAGAATTCCAATTCTGTTTTGACTCTAATTCGGTTTTATGTGTTTGAGCTTTCTTTTCTTCTAACCTTAGACATATAAAAGAATTATTTTAAGGGCCATCAAAGTGTTCACAAGTTGCACAAGATTTGACCGGAAACAATTTGTGACCGGAAACAATTTGTTCAAGCAAATTGTGACTGGAAACAAAGTTTCACCCTTGTTCATCTCTTCTGAAGAAGTTGCTGTGTATGTGCACCTTAGGGTTTTATGACCAAGCATCGTGTGGATGAACTGAAAAACTTTGCAGCCAACAACCTTCCCTAGTTGGTGATTGAAGTCACGTATTGGGATCCGCACAATTGGTTAGTCAAGTACTTAGGAGCCGTGCAACAAAAAGTGAAATTGTCACTACAGAACAAGTCCAATTGGGTATTGGGATAAGGGTTCAACTATAGGTTGGTATAAGGTACTGAGATTCCTTTACTTGTAACCACTTGTTGTGATAATAGTGGAATTTCGGGAGTGGTGACCTGAAAATCACCCGGTGGGGTTTTTGCCATCAGGTTTTCCTCATTCGTAAACAAATCACCGTTTTATTTATTTTCCACTACATAATTAGTTTATTGGTGATTTGTTTGTGCTATCACGTGTTTGCATGTTAATTTAATTAATTAATAAACTTGGCTAATTAATCAATTAATTTATTACAAGGGGTCAATTAGTTTGTTTTTTTGCCTATCACTAAGGACGAAAGGAAACTTCTAGACGAGGTGCAGGACGACTGATGTCAGAGAAGAAAATGTCAGAGGGTAAGCCATCAGAATTCTGCTATGTGTCAACATCCTAGATGTTTGATTTCAGATCACTCTGACATGCCACCTGGAGAATCCTTCAACCAATGAAAAATCACCATGTATCAAGCCAACAGTATCATAGACGATACAAGGGCAAGGGGGCAGTTGATGGGGTCCAAATTAAGTTTAGTTTGTCCATAGTTGTCGTCGATGACTAGACCACGTCCAGAAGGTTTTACAAGGAAAGAAACCCAACAAAAGCATCATAAGCATGAATAGGATCCGTCCATGGGTAACGAGATCATCCAATTTCAGGATAGTCATCGATGACCCAAAGGCATGGACGACCAAACAACACTTAGTGAATTTTTTTTTTTTTTTTTAAAATTTCAAAGGTTCAATATAATCAGACCATGATTCACCATTCCTAAAACATGGAAAGGATTCCCCGTAAATCGCTCCGCGTTCTCCATTTTCTCCATTAACTCCACACATCCCTCATGATGATAGTGGATCTGAACAAGTAGACCCACTCCTAACTCTCTATAAAAGGATCAAGTCACAGTTAACCAAGATAAGTTCTACGATTCACAGTTTCCCATCCATGTGTTTTAGAGAGAAAACTGATTTAACCGTCGGAGGGTTCTTAGCTGAGTTACACCAGTCACCCTTGATAGTCATTTCTTTCCTTTCAGATCATTAAACCATCACCATAGCTCGAAGCATTTCAGCGAACTAATTTTTGAGCATCATTAGTAGCTTTAATTAGTTATTATATATTTATTAGATTATTTTTTGTTATTAAATTATTTTTACACCATCGATTTGACCCTAATGACACCTTTTTTTTTTTTTTTTTAATCACTCTTCTTTCTATTCTTTGTGGTTAAATAGGCTTCTCATGAGTCATATATAAGGTTCAAGATGTTGTTATCTTATATGGTCTTGATGAGAACATTGTTGATCAATGTTGATATCTCAACGTCAACAAGACTAAATACATTGTCCTAGACTCCTAGTCCTATATATCAATGCAATTTTACTTACAAATATTCATTTGAGATTTTTTTTTTCTTTTTTTCTTTTAATGATTCATTTGGGTTTATTACATGAGACAAAATAGTTTACCTCTTAAAACTTTGAACTGATGGATAAAGTGAAGTCTAATATGCACATCTCAAAAGATATTATAACTGTCTTAATGGGCCTATATTGAAAAGGTTCAGGAAAGATTTAGTATGGAGGGTTGTATGCCTACGACAACCCCCATTCTGAAAGGGAATAGGTTCACTCAAAATCAAGGCAAAAATGGCCCATTACCATCAATTTTCAAAATAATTTGCCCAGAAACACTGTTTCCAAATTATATAGCAATGTACCACTTTTTTGGGTACTCGAGCTTGGTGAGCTCGAGTACCATGTTTTTTTAATCCACTGTCGCCCCATATTCAAGGAGCCCTATAGTGGCGTTTTTAAGCCCTATAGTGACGTTTTAGGACCCTATAGCGGCGTTTTTAAGCTTTAATACCAGGTTAAGGGGCCCTATAGTGACGTTTTCGGGCCCTATAGCGGCGTTTTCCTGCAAAATTTTTTTATAAGTCCCCATAACAGGTTCAAGGGGCTCTATAGTGGCGTTTTTAAGCGCTATAGTGACGTTTTTGGGCCCTATAGCGGCGTTTTCCTGCAAAATTTTTTTACAAGTCCCCAAGGGGCCCTATAGTGGCGTTTTTTGGCCCAAAAACGTCACTATAGGGCTTAAAAACGCCACTATAGGCCTCCTTGAATATGGGGCGATAGTGTTTTAAAAAAACATGGTACTCGAGCTTGGCAAGCTCGAGTACCTAAAAAAGTGGTATATTGCTATATAGTTTGGAAACAGTGTTTCTCAGCAAATTATTTTGAAAATTGATGGTAATGGGCCATTTTTGCCCAAAATCAATCTCCCTATACTGTACTAGAGCAAGAGCAAATAAAGAAATTTTGCATAGAAAAATAAAAGAAAAATAAAAATCCAATTGTGAGCGGAAAGCCAACTAAAGTGTAAACCAATGGCATTTGCTTTGATTATATGCGATATCAGCCAAAGTAGAACAGTCATGAAATTTTTATAATAAAAATATCAAGTTTGACCAAATTTTGTCAGTGCTCAACCGGATTTATCATTTATATAGAAAATTAGTCATACTGGGCAAATCTCGAAATTTATATAGAAAAGTATGAAGTTTATCCAAATTTAATTAGGGTTTTAAAAAGTTTATCTAGTTTGAGCAGAAATTTTGACCTTACAATTGTAACAAATGTTAGATTGGCAAATAAATTTTTAAATCCTCTTTAAAATAAGAACCAAAATCGTATTTTATCTAGTAAGATGTATATAACAAAACTACAAAAATTGCATTATATGTAGCTCATTTTTGGCATAATTTTGCAAAATTTGACCTACCTTTTACTCTGGCAAAACTTCGATCAAACAACATCAGATTGTGCAAGTTAGATATCATTGAAAAGCTCATGTGATAGCCTTCAATTGGAAGGTTCACTAATGCTAAGACTTTAATAAACAAGCCCAAGCTTACCGCTCGTCCCCCACACACACACGCAAAAAATAAAAAATAAAAATAAAAAACACAGAAAAAAAAATAGGGAGAAAATGGGCAAATGCCCTTTTCTCCCAAACTAAGCAGGGTTTTGTCTCCTTTTCTAAACTAATTAGGAAAATGTCCCTCTTTGTAACTCGATTTGAGATAAATCGAGTTTAAAAAAAAAAAAATTCTGGAGCCCTATAACAGCATTTTTAAGGACCTATAGTAACGTTTTAAGGACCTATAGTGGCGTTTTGTAACTCGACCTCCATGAAATCAAGTTATAGGCAATTTACTCAATTTCATAGAGGTCGAGTTACAAAACGCTACTATAAGTCCTGAAAACGTCACTATAGGCTCTTTAAAAATGCCTCCATAGGGCCTAACTCGATTTATCACAAATCGAGTTTCAAAAGAGGGGTATTTCCCTAATTAGTTTGGAAAAAGGGGACAAAGAGTTGCTATTTTTGCCCGAAAAGGGCATTTGGTAATTTTTTCCAAAAAATAGTAAGACTTTAAAACACACATAAGTAATCACATTCTCACACCCATAACTACCCCAAATTGAAGAATATTTGGTATTACTAAGGGATGAACATAAATATTGGAGCTTCCTGAGTGACCCAACAAGGTGTGAGAACCAAGATCCGAGAATACTAAATCAATGAGTATCAAAGTGGACATTGTGCTAATGATGTCTTAACCCCCTAGATCAATGGTTTTTTAATTTGGACCAGTTGATTTTTTAAAGATAAAATCAAGAAAAAAAATACGTTTTTATTCAAATAAAATTTAAGATTACATTTTCTTTCACATACATAAATAAATGAAAATTAGATAGTTTTTTCTCTTGTTTACAAAATAAAGAAAAAACTGCAACGTTTTTCTCCTAAGTTACTAGATAAGAATGTACTAGGCATGCATCTCGCTTTACCGTAACGTCGGTCTTCTAAGAATTAATAGTCGATTTATATTGTCCATTTAATAATTCATCCATGTCAATAATTCATCCATTTTGGTCAAATTATGATTATTATAGACATTTACATCCTAATTTTTCGTCATTTTGGAGGGATCGAGTGTATTTTGGTCAATTTAGAGATTTTTAGTTGTATTTTGGTCATTTTAGACATTATTAATATAGTTTGGTACTTTAGAGGTGTTTTTGTGTATTTTGGTTTTGGAGATTTTTAGGAGAATTTTGGTCATCATAGAGATTTTGAGAGTACTTTGGCCATTTTATACATTTTAGGGGAGTTTTTAGTCAATTTGGAAGTTTCGTTTGCTATTTTTGCCAATTTAGATGTTTTTTCTTTCTTTCTTTTTTTGGGTATTTTAGTCATTTTGGAAGTTTCAGTGATATTTTGTTTTGTTTTGTATTTTTTTTTAAAGGAATTAGGGGTATTTTGGTCATTATGGACATTGTGAGATTATTTTGGTTATTTTGGAGGTTTCAGTTGCTAGTTTGGTTATTTTTAAGGTTTCAAGGGTATTGTGGCCATTTAGACGTTTCTTGTGTATTTTGGTCTTTTTCTAAGGTTTTGGGTGTATTTTGATAATTTTGGAGGTTTAAAGGCATATGTCAATCTTATGTATTTTGGTCTCTCTCTTTTTTTCTTTCTTTTTCTTTTTTTAGGAACATGCATTTTGGTCTTATGTGTCAATAATAGATACATATTTTTAAAACTAATGCACCATTATCTTCTTAAATAACAAGATAATGGATTTCAAGAATTTGTGTCGCTTTAATATATTTCAACAAAATTTTATCTCTTCGGTTTCTACTATAAATTTTTTTTTGAAAGTGTTTCTACTATAAATTTTAAATTAATTAATAACTTTTCAAATTTCACTTATTTCTATATCAAATTAGTCTCTCTTTAATTTTCTGTTTAGGAATTTTAAGATAGTCATGATTAAATTTATTGTTTAACATTAACATTGGTGGATCTAGCTCTTCATCTCCTACTTATTCTTCCATGATCTATAAAAATAACTAAAACATCTCTCTCTCTCTCTCTCAACTGTGCTTTGAACCGAAATTACTCTGCTTAGCCATTGTTTAAAAAATGTCACTTTATGTACCTGAAATTCATCCCATTAAGGCTCTGTAACCCACCTCTTTTAAAAGCAGAAGTAAAATTGTATTTTTTCCCGTTCTATATCTTTCTCCTTCCAAAACATAGAGGGAAAAAAAATAAAGATCTAAAAGTTAGGTTTTGTAAAATTTAAAAACATGCAACCAAAACAATCATCAAACCAATATTAAGAACATTCAATCAACCTTGTTAACTCAATTTTCTTCTCGTCATTAGCATAGTAAAAATCATCCAACCAGATTCTATTTCTATGCTTTATGGAGGAAGCGGTGGTTCAGAGGTCCAAAGATCGTATGGAACGAAACCCAACACAAATTTGAGACCAAAGACAAGAAAGCGTACATAGATACGTGTTGAGAGACAATGGGAAAGTGATGGACATAATCCACACCTTCGTACCATCTTCCAAGAGAGGCTTATGCTTGGCTTCCCACCTCTGAGTTACCACCTTCAACCACGCTAAATTTCATTCCTTCTCTGTCATACCCACCAGCTCTTCCGTCTCTGTAAGTCCCACCCCAACCCTTAACAATACCCTTTTGTTGTGAACATACATCTTGGCCTCTATGACGATGTGATTGTTTTTGATCATGTAGAGAGTTTAATCTAGTTTTGTTGCAATAACAAGATTTGACCTCTTACAAGGGATAATCATCAAATGTTTTAGCGTTATTAGTGTATTTACTCCTTTGTGCAAGACCGCTAAATTTCTTAATTATTAATTAGTAATAATGATTCATTAGTCTCGCTCCACTTTTGGATATTTACACGGAAATTCCACCGTTATGTGACAGAGATATCTAATTATATATCGTAACTTCATCGTCATCTTCTCTGTGTGACTGTGATCAAATTTTTATATTTCAATACTTGGTTTCAATTTGGTTGTTTCATTGGGTTTTGTTGTATAATTATGTACTTTACTAGAGGTCATATAGACACATACCTTTGGTGGAATAGATCACCAAATTGCCAGATCTTGTTCTTTGCTTGCTTTACGAACTCCTCACGATCTCCTTTGTGGAACACCTCCAAGTCGCAGGAGAAGCTACTAGAGTCTCTTAATTTCCACGCTCCAAATTCTAGGGAACAGTAGATGGTGTCCCAGAGAGATGGCTTATTTGAGAGAGCACTCAAAACTATACGTATGTTCACTCACTGTGTCTAACCTATATCTGACTGATGTAGGAGTATTTAAATACTAGTAGAAATTCACTTACTATCAAATATATGTGATCCCTAAAAGATCTCATCTTTTAAGTTTCAAATTGCTCCACCACTGATATTGATAACCCATATCAATATCTATTAAGTTTAAATTACCCCACTACTGATATTGATAACTCATACCAATATCAGTTAGTTTAAATTTAAACTTACTTATCAGATAAGCCATGTGGACGATCCGTGGGCCATGGTTTATGGATTGGATCAAAACCAGCCCAATTTCTAACATCTCCCACTCGTCCACACTAGGTACTACAATCAAAATTGGCTCCTCTCAATCTCTTGTCCAATCCTCTCTTTATACAGAAAAATGGAGTGTGCGACCTGACAAGAAGGTGTAGGGTAGGAGTACTATATTAAGTCACCATCTAAACTAACATAGTACATCACTTATAGTATCTCGTCTATGCCCCAGATTATTTGATCACACCTGATCAAGTTTCTTTAATCCCTCATGAGTTCAAAACTCAAAGCAAAACTTGATCCAATACCATATAATATGCTCATGATTATATTGAAAAACAAATTCCTCATAATCGCCCGGGCTATGAGCCATAAAATAAATGGTGTATTCTAAATAATCTTCCCCAGACACTCATGTCAATTCATTTACACTTGACCGCTTTCCTAGACATGCTCCGCGAGACCGTATATATCATGGCCCTGAGATGATATGCTAAAGTAGCGACATCAAACATTCACTTCATGACACAGTTCTAGGTCGAAAAAGGGCACAGAATGGACCATATAATGGTCGACTAGGGCTCACATAGTGACGGAGTAGGGATCTATCCAATCACTCCCTTAATTGGTCAGCTATAGCATATACTGTATAATTTGTATGCTACGGTGGAGCTCCCACTCAACTAGGCTTGTCACACTCAAACACCGTACAAATCTTAGTCCAATTGCCACAAAAGCAACCAACCTAAGTTTCTCAACACAGTTACACATCAAGTTCCTGTCCAAGATCTCACATTTGGCTTTATTCAGGCTTCATGAAGTTATGGATACACTTCAAGTGCGACTCCCATAAGTCTCATCTTAGCCTAGCTAAGGCAACATTCATTATATTATCTTGCACGGCTCTCTAAGCGTCAAGATGATCACTTACTTGATTTATAGAAAAAACAAAGTGATCACTATATCTCATCCTGCTCGCTACTCGAGCGCTAGGGTGATCGTCTATGTGAGTAGACCGATCTAAGCCTGGTGACATATTCTGAAATAATGTCTGCTTAATATGCAATATCAATTACATCACAAAATGAATAACATCATTATTGCATAAAGTATGAATAAACATAAATGTCCATAAGGTATCCAAAAAACATATCAAATCCTACAAAGTCTCAAACTCCTAACATGAGCCTGAAAGGCATCTCTAGCATTGGCTTTAGTAAGTGGATCAGCCACCATCCTGCTAGTGGAGATATGTTGGAGGATCACCTCTCCTTGTGTAATAGCGAGACGAATGTAGTTATAACGAGTCTGTATGTGTTTGCTTTTGTTATGATACTTAGGATCTTTAGCATGAGACAAGGCTGCCATATTATCACAATACATCTTTACAGCTTCATCTGCAAGAGATGTCACCCTTAGGCTTTGGAAAAATCTCTTTAACCAAATAGCTTCTTATGCTGCTGCTGAACAAGCAACATACTCAGACTCCATTGTGGACAAAGCAATGCAAGACTGTTTCTTACTGCACCAAGAGATAGCTGCACCACTAAGTAGAAATGCATAACTTGTAGTGGACTTGTGCTCATCTCTATCACTGGCCCAGTCAGCATCAGAATAACCTCTCAATCTCAAATCTCCACCCTGATAGCAAAGAATGAGATTTGATGTCCCACGAAGGTATCGAAAATCCTCTTAACTGCCTGCCAATGAACAGGTCCTGGATTACTTTGATAACGACTAACCATACCAACTGCAAAACAGATGTCTGGTCGAGTACACAACATAGCATACATCAAACTTCCAACTGCACTTGCATAGGGAACTCTTGCCATTTCTCTCTTTTCCTTTTCTGATTTAGGGCAATCTTCAAGGCTTAATGTATGTCCCTTCTCAATTGGAGTGTCTATGGGTTTGGAATTATGCATATGGAATCGCTCTAAGATCATCTTTATGTAAGTTTCTTGAGACAAACCAAGAAGCTTCTTTGAGCAATCCCTGAAGATCTTAACTCCAAGCACATAATTAGCCTCTCCCATGTCCTTCATTTCAAAAATAGAGGATAACCACCTTTTGGTGGTGACAATCATCTCCATATCATTTCCAACCAACAAAATGTCATCCACATACAAAGACAGGATAAGTAAACTCTTTCCTGATCGTTTGACATACACACAATGGTCTTCTTCCATCATTTCGAAACCAATCGAAATAATAGCCTTATGAAATTTGAAATACCATTGTCTAGACGCTTGCTTTAGGCCATAAATGGAACGCTTAATAGCCAGAATAAGGCAATAGAGACAAATCTCACTACTAGGGAGAAAGTCTCTTCATAGTCTATCCCTTCTCTTTGGGTATAGCCTTTTGCCACGAGACGAGCCTTATATTTGTCAATCGATCCATCTGCCCTGCGCTTTATTCTTAAGACCCACTTGTTTCCAATGGTCTTGCGCCCAGGTGGAAGGTCAACCAACTCCCAAACTTGATTCTTTGCCATAGAATCCATCTCATCCCTCATGGCAACTATCCATTCATGTGAACCAAATGAAGCTAATGCTTCCTCATAGGAAGCAGGCTCATCAAGGTCCAGTGAATCACATATAAAAGATTCCCCCTTAATCTCAAAATGACGACGGGGAATAGTTCCATGTTCACTTCTACATACCTTGGATCCTTGTGTGTCACTATCTAGTGGTTTGCTCCCACTAAGAGCAAAATCACTCCCACTATCTTTGGCAATTTCGGGATGAAGTTATGATTCTCCACCCTTGCCCAAAGATGGAATGACACCTTCAAGTTCTTGCAGCTCATAAAGCTGAAGATTTTGTTTTACTTCACTAATGCTTGGAAAATCATCTTCAATGAAGTTGACATCACGAGACTCTATCTCTGTCATTCCACCATCAGAAAGTTCACCATACATTACATACCCCTTTGAGCTTTCTGAATATCTTATAAAGATTTTCTTACTTGCTTTAGGGCCCAATTTCCCATACTTATAGGAAGTACTGTGAACAAAACCTGCACAACCCCAAGGCCGCAAGTTCTCCAAATTGGGTTTTGCACCAGTCCATAACTCATATGGTGTTGTGGGAATTGACTTAGAAGGCACACGATTAAGGATGTAGGTAGTAGTCAACAATGCATCCCCCCAAAATGAAATTGGAAGGTTGGCTTGCACCATCATCGATCTAACCATCTCTAATAGAGTACGATTCCTTCTCTCTACAACACCATTTTGGTGTGGAGTACCAGGAATCGTCAATTGCCTACGTATCCCTTTTTCCTCACACAGTTCCTGAAACTATTTAGACAAATATTCAGGACCCCTATCAGTTTGAAAAACCTTTAGGTTCCTTTCTTTCTGATTCTCAACCTCTGCCACAAAGCGCTTAAAGCAATCTAATGCTTCAAAGCGATGGGAGATCAGATAGACATAACTGAAACGTGAATAGTCATCTATAAATGTGAGAAAATAAGAGGCGTCATGGCGTGCCTTAACATTCATAGGTCCACATATGTCCGAATGAACTAATTCCAAAGGATGAGTTGCCCTTGGAGCCTTACCAAAAGGCTTCCTACAGGCCTTTCCAGCAAGACAAGGTTCACATATAGGTAGGCTTACATTAGTGATAGACCCCAATAGGCCTTCTCTAGCTAGTCTACCCAATCTATCTTTTCCTATGTGTCCAAGTCTAGCATGCCACATTACAAAATCAGAAATATCATCATTATGAGCAATGAAAAAAAGAGAGGAATGATCTAAATCCAACATAAAGAAATTATTAGATAAATAACCATGTCCATACAAGGTTTTATTTAAATAAAAATCCAATTAAGGACCATCAAAACGAAAACTAAATCCAAGTCTAAGCAGAGTAAGTACTGAAAATAGATTACATTGGACACCAGGTGCATGAAGCACATCATGAAGAAGTAACGTACATCCCAGACGCAATTTGAGTTGGTAGGTTCCAACTCCTATGACTTCTTCTTGAGCTCTGTTACCCAAAATAACGTACTGCGTGCCTGTTGGTATCGTTTTGTTATCCACACACCCAACTCTATCTCTGGCTATATGTTTGGTTGCTCCTGAATCTACAATCCACCCAGGAATAGTATGAGCAACAAAAACATGTGTACAAACATAAGTAATAGCAGAGTTGTTAAGAATGGATACCTTCTTTGGCTCAGTGCACTCACGAGCGAAGTGACCCTTCTTACCACAGTTGTAGCACTTGATCTTTGCTTTGTCCTTCTTAGCACGCTTGCCCTTTTGGCGCTTTGCTATCTTGCCCTCTTTAGGCCCAAGGTTACTAGCTCCTTTGGCATTCCTCTCTTGTCCTTTGCGTTTAGGCCTGAATGCCTTCCGTTGCCCAGATTGGGCGACAAGGAGGGTGTTTTGGTGCACCCCCATGCGCTCTGCCTCAAGCTTAAGATGATGAGAAATATCAGCAAAAGTCTTGATATTCTCACTATGTGTCAAAACAAGCTTCATTTGCCCCTAAGTAGGTTCAGGCAATGAACGTATCACCGCTGTGACCTGTTGTTCATCAGAGAGATTATTGCCAGTAGCCTTTAGGTCACAGATCAATGCAGACATTGTCCTTAGATGTTTAACTATGCTATGCTTTGAATCCATAACATATTGCTCAAACTTCAAAGTAAGAGCTCGCAACCTAGTTGTTGAAGTCCCTCCGAAGGCAATCTTAAGCTAGTTCCACATCTCTTGGGCATTTGGGTAGTTCTCAAACTCCCCAATAAGATCATTGTGCATGCTACTCAGCATAGTGAAGCGTGCACAAAGATCTTTCTTGACCCAAGACTCATAGGCCTCTAAGTCACGGCGATGTTGGGCAGTATTCCCATTTTCTGGTTGCATCATCACATTGGTTAGGGTTTCAAGGACCTCTTGTTCATTAAGCAGATATTGAATTTTTCTATGCCACATATCATAGTTGGTTCCATCTAGTTTCTCTCCCTTAGTTAGATCAGCAACTACATTCTTAGTGGCCATGTTCACTACATTCATTACACAAGTTGACATTAGCACATAAATTTTTAAATTTTATTTCCAAAAAATCCAACTAGACCGTGATATTCCTTTCTACATAGTAAGATCGAAAATTTCGCTAAGCTCATAATCATCTCTCACTATGTAAATTGGAATAACACATCTAATTGATTTTTAAATAAAATTTTGTGAAGAATAAAACATCACACCATCCACATATTAAATCATAAATATAACATGTGTCCATACATTTTTGTGCACAACACATTGTGCATGGGCTCCACTGTAAGCCCTATTGATAATTTCATACAACATGCTAAGACAAAATTTGAAAATTATAGGTAACCGTGAAACACATCCCCTTACATGGCTTCCAAAATTAAATTACATAGCCTTAAAATTACATTGCCAAAAACAATGGCCCAAATAATTGCCAAAAAAACATTGGCCCAAATTATTGCATATTCAAGTATCCTACTACAAAGATTCTATTTGTAATTAAAAAAAAAATTGGGGATGTCACGTTACCAAATAATTTCAAAAATTGTCTTATCCATCCACAATAACAATAAATAAAAATATACATGTTGTATAAATTACCAATATAATCTCTAAATATAAAGATGAGCCAAAGAGTCTCATAAACCCTTTGGACACATATTCATTACATAATGCATTCATATAATATCAATTCAATCATATCACAATATGTTAAAAAGACATCATAAATTAATTCAAAAATTAAAAAACATGCATAATTATACAGAAAATTAGAAAACTAATTTCACAATTTTCTCATGTTATCACAATTATATTTTAACATCACAGTTAAAAAAAATTGCCACTACAACTACACATATGTCACATTAGAAAAAATGTGGTCTAAACAAAATTAAGAATATATATAGTTTTTACTATAAATTAAAAATAAAAAAGCCCACTGTTTGTAAACAAAATTACAAACCCACACCGCCACTTGCATGTGGCTTATCACTTGCACAGTTTCCTTGTTGAAGGAAACAACAACAATATGTGACACACCAACGTGATATGCACATTATCTTTATCAAGGTGTAACTAATACAGTAGCGTGGGGCCCTTATATTTGTGTGTATCTGAAACAAGGATAGTGTTCTAGTGTAACTAACACACTAACATCAACGTGGGGTTTTTTTTTTTTTTTTTGGTGAAAGCAAAGTGGGGCTCTATACATTACACAATTATTATATTAGATAACCACTCAAACAGTTAGTGGTTAGTGGAGCCCGCACGGTACACTATTACAAAACAATTTTCCTTTTATTGTTCATCGTCTTCCACGTTAGACATCAAATTTTCAGATTTTATCAAATACAACCATAATCTTTAAAAGACCATAACTTTCTCATTTAAAGTCTAAATTAAGCATGTAAACTGTCGTTTTAAAGCTTATGGAATGTACTTTCAAATCATTAAAAAATATTTGACATTAAACAAGACTTAATGGGTCAAAATAAGCCTGTAAATTTCAGATTACATGTAAACAATCAAAAAAAAATTACAGCTTTTTATTTCTTTCTCTACATGCCATAACATGCCTAAAAAATTACAGATCTGAAAAATTAAAAAATTACTTAAACTTTTAATTTTAGCATGCATATGGGATTATATATTTCAGAGATCATGGCATCATTCAAGAGTGAAAACAAGCATAAAACTGCTCTGATACCAAGGTTGTATAATTATGTACTTTACTAGAGGTCATATAGACTCATACCTTTGGTGGAATAGATCACCAAATTGCCGGATCTTGTTCTTTGCTTGCTTTACGAACTCCTCACGATCTCCTTTGTGGAACACCTCCAAGTCGCAGGAGAAGCTACTAGAGTCTCTCCTAATTTCCACACTCCAAATTCTAGGAAACAGTAGATGGTGTCCCAGAGAGATGGCTTATTTGAGAGAGCACTCAAAACTATACGTATGTTCACTCACTGTGTCCAACCTATATCTGACTGATGTAGGAGTATTTAAATACTAGTAGAAATTCACTTACTATCAGATATATGTGATCCCTAAAAGATCTCATCTTTTAAGTTTCAAATTGCTCCACCACTGATATTGATAACCCATATCAATATCTATTAAGTTTAAATTACCCCACTACTGATATTGATAACTCATACCAATATCAGTTAGTTTAAATTTAAACTTACTTATCAGATAAGCCATGTGGACAATCCATGGGCCATGGTTTATGGGTTGGATCAAAACTAGCCCAATTTCTAACAGGTTTAAATGCAATTGATCCATTGGGTTTCACTGATTTTCTCTTATTGTTTTGAATAATTCCAGTAATGAATTTGTCTTGGGGAAATAGAGTACTCGTTTTATTCATTAAAAAATAGTACTTATTTTGGATTTTTTTAATAAAATATTTTGGGTACAATTCTGTTTATCCAAAGGATTTTGATAACTCTAATTAGTTCTATAGTGATTGGAATACCGATGTTCCAGTTATAATTCATTTTACAAACCTACGCAAAACCACAAAAACCCTGAATTGAGGAAAGTAAAAGTTGTTTATTATTTTAGGTTTATACTTTTCGCATACTACAATTTGATGTCATCCAATTTTTATTTAGGGGTAATTGCAGTAAACTCACCTGTAGTTTGGCCCGAAATCATTTTACTTACCCAACGTTTGAAAAGTATCACTTTACCTACCTGAGGTAAATTTGTTTGTCTCTTGTAACCCAAATCTATTAAAAACATGGGTAAACATTTAGTTTTGCTCCCCTTTTATGTCTCTCTCTTCCCAAAACATTTAAAAAAATAAAAAATAAAAAAGAAAAAGAAAAAAGAAGATCTAAAAGTTAAGTTTTGTAAAATTTAAGAACAAACATAATATTGCTCGAGAACTCCAATAGCACTAAATGTGTATGTAACACTTAGAAGAAAATAACAATAAAGGCAAAAATTACGTACTACTCTTTCCATCATTATTTCTTCTTATTTGAGTTTGGGTCTTGATTTGTGGGGGAGGAGCAGGGCTAATTTGGGTCTAGGTTTTGAGGAGCATGACGTGTGGGTTGCAATTTGGGTTTTGGTAGTGGTCGATCTGAGATTTTGGGTTGTTATGGTGGATGAGATTTGGTTGCAGTGTCATCGTAGGTGGTGTGGTGGATCATTGGTGATGCTAGTGGTGGCTTTCTTTCTTTGCTCAAACCCCTAATCATGATAAGTATGACATTCTTTTAGAAATGAAGTGGGAACCTATACAATAGATCAACCCATGAAGATCATGTCTTTTTACATCCAATTTCTACGTTGCTTACAGGGACAAATTTGGTATTCTGTCATCGTTTATGGTTTGTTTGTATGTATCAAATATCCATGAGTTAGTGATAGTTGAAGTCTTGGATTAGGTCATGGTGGTTGATGGTTGAATTTATTGGCTTGAGCTTTGCATTTGATTCAACAGGGGTGGAGTAACCGTCGTGCTTGGATTTTTTTTTTTTTTTTTTTTTTTTTTTTTTGTGTGTGTGTGTGTGGGGGGGGGGGGGGGTTGGTTTTGCCTATGAAATTTGATTTGATTTTTTTTTTTAATGGGTACAAGAGCATTAGCTTTTTAACACACAATTTTACAATTCACCTAAATTAGATATTCTATAATTCCATACGACACATTAAATATACCTTACATTAAAAAATCCTAAAAAACTCATGCAACACAAAAAAAAAAAAAAAAAAACAAAAACAAAAACAAAAACAAAAACAAAAACAAAACAAACAAACAAAAAAACAAAAAACAAAAAACAAAAAACAAAAAAAAAAAAAACAAAATCTACACTACCACCTAAGGGTGGGATATTGAATTCATATGGGGCAACCCAAACTTCTCCAATATGATAAATAAGGATAGGGTGGATATATATATATATATTTTTAAATTTTCTGGTTATATGGAATAAGAAAAATACTCAAGAATTAAGATGATAGATAAGCTCACCAATAATGTAAACCCAAAGGGATACAGATAGCACCACCCAAAGGAATTTAACTAAGGATACATAACTAGATTGGCTTAAAACTCTATGAGATATAGATTAACACCACCTAAGAAATACAGAAACTAAGACGCCACCCAAAAGAATCCACCCAAGGGATAAGAGTTAATTTAGAAGAAATCCATCTTCTAAATAGCACAAGCTTTTTAATCTAAAAATACACTCTGATTTTATTGAATTCAGCCAAAAATGCTTAAATAGAGATTAGAACAACCCTCTAAGCATGGAAATATGAAAATAGCAATTAAAACATTAACTTAACATGACCAAAGTCAAACATGACTCTTAGGAACTAGAAACACAATAAAATACTTGTCAGTCCGGGGAAAATAAAACATAAAGTCTAATACATCTTAGGAAACACTAATTAAAGACTATTTCACTTCATTATTAATGATAAAAATAAAAATAAAACGTTCAAATGATGGATTGTACTTCTGGTCTTCAAGGAAAATTTTTAGGACGGACTAGCATCAAATTGGGCTTGCTGGAAGTTGGGACACTCAAGTATCAAGAGGAATAAAACATAATGACTGAATGTTTCCTTCAAAACCAACATTAAATACTCTTTGACTTCTTGGAGAAAATGACTTATTATTATCCTTTCAAATATCTTTTGAATTGTTGGGAAAATAAGGGATTTATTCATTGGGCTTGAAAATCAACTTGGTTGGGCTTAAGAAACTAATTGGATTGGATTGTAGGCTTATTCTGAAACTCCTCATGCCACAATATTTTT
Source organism: Quercus robur (assembly GCF_932294415.1). Taxonomy (NCBI): domain Eukaryota; kingdom Viridiplantae; phylum Streptophyta; class Magnoliopsida; order Fagales; family Fagaceae; genus Quercus; species Quercus robur. Next base: position 41,991,264 of record NC_065534.1, on the reverse strand, counting down.
GGTTCCCACTTTACTCCAATGTCAGGGTGTCTAGCAGCTCCAATCATTCGACCCACCTGCCTGAAATTGATCCAACCACTGCCCGCCTGAACTGATACCTATGGCGGTCGGCGGCGGGTGATCTCTTCCAAAACCCAACGAGAGTGGGTCGAGTGTTGGGTGTTCCCTCTAAAACTTGATTTAAACCGACCCGACCAACCCGCCACCCAAAAATCTCAAAAATCTTGCTGGAATCCTCCACCTCTACCAAAATTTTGACCCAAAGTCACATTGTTTAAGATTCCGCCTAGATATAGTGAAAATACAACGATCTCTGGATAGATTTTGTGGAGATCTTGCGATCTCTGGTGAGATCTGGTGGAGATTTAATGATCTCTACCTAGATCTGGCCAAGATCTCGTAATTTGCTGTCGAGATCTAGTGATCTCACTAGAGATCTGAAGAAAATCTGAAGATTTCGATGAGATCCCTCAAAGCACCGTCACCTTTTTGGTTTCAACCAAAACTGACTCAACCCATGCAAAGCTTGACCTAAATCAATCCAATCACCATTTTGGTAGATGGAGGGTCCTTCGATCTGTCACCCAATGAAGTCAGGTCTGTCCGGGTTGGGCACAAACCCAACCAAAACCAACCTATGGACAACCTTACTACCACCTATAGCCCACCACCACCACCACCACCACCACCCACAACACATCCCAACAAATCAAAACCCCCATCACTGCCACAAACCACTACCATTGCAAACCCAGCACCACCTAAAATCAACAAAACTACCACAATAACCAAAATCAACTAGCCACCACCGGTCCACCATTACCAAATCCCAAAATCAACCCAACCACCACCTGCCGCCGATTAGCCCACAACCATTGCAACGCATCAAAATTTGTCCACCACCAACACATTAAATTCAAACTACCACAAAAATAAAAATACCCACAACAACCCAACAAAACCACCATTGCAATAACTACCGCCACAAGCCAGAAACTCTAATTGAGAGAGATCCAAAACTCTCGGTGGCATGGCTAAGGGAAGATGGTGAGATTAGGGCGTGGCTGAGGAAGAGGATGAGATTAGGGTGGCTGAGGAAGTGGCTAAGATTGGCAGTATGGCTGAGATCGATGTTGAGGTAGGTGTGGTTGAGATCGATGGAAGAGAGTGAAGAGACAAAGAGAGTTAAAGACGTTGAGATTGAGAGAGAAGGAAGCTTGAGAAGCATAAGAAGAGAAGGAGAATATAGGTTGAGAAGAGAGGAAAATTTAATAAAATAATAATATAAATTTATACCATTCTTGATCGTATAGTTCTAAAGGTAGAACTGCATTGTACCAAATGCTTTAAAGACCCGATCCTATAGCTATGTGCTAAGATTTATTATGGATTCTTTATTTGATTTTCTTTTACAAAACCCTCACTTTTGATCTTGTTTCTCGTCTTTTTGTGTCCATTTTTTGTTTTGAGAGAAGAGAGATATAAAAGAAAAGTAAAAATATATATTTACTATTGTTTTTAGCAAAAATGAGTAATAAGAGACTGACGAAACTTATTTTTAAGTGTATTAAATGACACTTCTTAAATTACAAATAGGCAAAATAATTTTGAGTCAAACAACATATAGGTTTACTACAATTATTCCTTTTATTATAAATTATTTATTAGTAGTATTGCATTGCACAACCCAAAGAAATATGATTTGGTTGGATGATTTTTAGTGTGCTAATGATGAGAAAAAAATGGTGTTATCAAAATTCATTAAATGTTCTTAATTTTGGTGGGATAATTGTTTTGGTGGTATGTTTTGAAATATATAATATAATAATAATATTAGTTAGATTTTTAAAATTCAAAATTTACTAGATATTCATTTTTTATTTTTTTTTGTAAGAGAATCCTTTTCCATCTTGAAGAAGCCTTATTTATTTTCTTTTTCTTTTCTAAAGGAGCCAAGGAGGAGACCATATTTGGTTCTTTTTCTGTCCGTTTCTTATTAAGATTTGATGCAATTTGGTATATAAAAAAAATTGTAGCGATTGAACGTGCAGATAGAGGAGATTCTAGCCTTTTGCCCTTAATTTTTAAAAAATTTAGCAATATGCCCCTATTTCGAAACTATATAGGAATATGCCTCTGTTTCGATACTCGATTACCTTAAAATCGAGTTTCAATGAAATACTCGATTCGTAGAAAATCGAGTTATTCCGAATAAAACTAAAAAAAAAAAAAAAAAAAAAAGCATGAAACTCGATTTTAGGGAAGTCGAGTTCCAAAACGCCGCTATAGGGCTTAAAAACGCCACTATAGGGCCCCTTGAACTTGGTATGGAGACTTATAAAAAATTTTTGCAGGAAAACGCCGTTATAGGGCTCTAAAACGTCACTATAGGGCTTAAAAACGTCACTATAGAGCCTAAAAACCACTGGCACCCAGAACAGAGGGATTACACATACAAATTTTTGCAGGAAAACGCCGCTATAGGGCCTTAAAACGTCACTATAGGGCTTAAAAACGCCACTATAGGGCACCTTGAATATGGGCCAATCACACTTACAAAAAAATTTGCAAGAAAACGCCGCTATAGAGCTTTAAAACGTCACTATAGGGCTTAAAAACGCCACTATAGGGCTCCCTGAATATAGGGCAACCACACTTATAAATTTTTTTTTTTTGCATGGAACTCGATTTCCTGAAACTCGAGTTCCATGAAAATTTTTTTTTTTTTTTATATATTTTTTTTAAGTTTGATCGGGCATAACTCGATTATCTACAAATCGAGTATTTCTTTGAACTCGATTTTAGGATAATCGAGTATCGAAACAGGGGCACGCTCCTATATAGTTTGCAAACAGGGGCATGTTGCTAATTTGTTTAAAAAATCAGGGGTAAAATGCCAGAATCCTCTGCAGATAGATATTATAAATGAAAATTATTTTCCAATATAGCTTATTTTTACTATTATATTTTTATTATTATTCAAGATCTCAACCGTACTTTTTAAAATTTTCTATCCCTGGTCTCACCCTACCCTTTCAACTAACTAATTTTTTAGTTTCAACAAATATCCAAACACAACTCACACAAATTTTTTTTTTTTTTTATTGCATAAAACGCTTTACGCAATTCACAACTCTTTTATTTTAGAAACCATTCACAACAACTTTAATTTGTGCATATTAAAGCACATTAAAAAAAAAAAAAAAAAAAAAAATTGCAAACCATGTGTGAGCACTGAAAAATTTTATAAGTTAGTTCTATTTTGCACTCATTTCCTCACCGAAAACCTGACACAAGAGTTTACAAGGATAAAGCCTAATAGGCTCTCTAAAGCCTAATTTGAAGAGCAAACAAACCAAAAAAAAAGCCCTCCAACAGCCTCTCTTATAACATGCTCAACTAATTAACAACATACCATAAAGAATGTAAAGTTAAAAAAGAAAAAGAAAAAGAAAAAGAAAAAGAAAAGAGTTACAGCACCAACAAGTTATGCTCTGAAGTCTGAACAGATATCAATCTTGAAAACCTAGAGACCTGTTCGAATCAAGTTATTCCGGAGCAGGAACGGCGTTCAAATCCAGACCCAAATTCTCCTCCACATTTTCATTTTCTTCTTCTTTGCTCTCTCCTTCCAAAATCGCCCTCAATCTCGACCCTTCCTCCTCCTTAATCCTACGATCATTATTCTTCTTGAAGTAACTGACCGCCACGTGTATTCTCCTCAGAATCGCAAAGAACTCCTCAACCTCAGCCTCCGTAACTGACTCCACATCTCCTCCTCGCGCCTTCTTTTGTTGCTTCCCCGATACGGCGTCGTCCTCCGCCGCGACTGCCAACGTTCTCTTCCCTTTGCTTTCCTCTGCTGCCATCATTCACTCACTGGATCTGTGATCCAATCCCGGAGGTGACTCTATCAAAACCAAAATCACCTTCTCCCACTACCTCACCCTATGCGAAAAAAACGAGGCACATAGCGTCACAGCCACATAATATTCTCATTAGCTTTACGCTACCTTCATTATTTATAAAACAACGGAATGGAACGCTCAAACCACACACCTAAAATAAAGTAATGTCTAACTGCTATGTGTCTTTTTTGCTTACCTGTCACGCATTTATTCGTTCGCTTTCCAACTGTTTCTCACCTTACTGTGAAGTTAGCTTTTTAGGTTATAGTCAGATTTTTTCTTTTTAACGTGTGGATGTGGTGGCAGACGTGACGTCAGCTGATTTCGTACGCTTAGGCAACTTGATGTTTATCGCGTAACGTCAGGAGTTTTTCAATATTTCGGTTAGCTCTAGTCAAATCTAGAATATGTGAGTGGGCCCCTGATTGTAGGTCGGTATGTATACGTGTCGAAAGATTAATGTATCTAAATAATTTTTGGGATTGCAAAAAATTCAGAACCGCTAATGCAATCTGAACCGAAAGTGTAAAATATCTACTTAGGTGTAACGACTATTATGAGTTTTTGAGTTAGGGTGCAATTAAGACTATGAATTTGTTGGTGAAATAATTTTTTATTATACTCTTAGATATTTTTATTATTGAAAAATATAATAATTTCAAATTATAAAAACATCAACAGCAGTGAAGTTATTTTTTAGCTATTTAGTACCACAAAAAGTTATTTTATTTATTTTACAAAACATCTTACAACAATAAATCTATTTTAACTTTCAAAACAATAAAATAATATAAACATCATAATCAAATATTCATCATATACAGCATCATCATCTCTATCTTTTTCTCTCTCTTCCTCTTCATCTCTCTCTTCTCTGATACAGAGCAAGTAAACACCACACCACAGCAATAATCACACTACGGCAAAAATCACACCACGGCAATCACACCAACACACCACAGCAACCCACGGATCAACAATCCACCACCACCGACCAATAGGCCACAATCCGCCGACCCACATCCACGAAACCCATTGATCCACAAGCCACAATCCAATCAGACCACACCCACGGCACAAACCTAGCACAAACCCAGCAAAAACAAAAACACAAACCCAGCACAAACACATACACAAATCTAGCACAAACTCGGCGGCGATAGGGCTCAGGTAACAGATCAGCGATGGGGCTTGGGGAGATGGGGTCTCGGCCAGCTAAAACCGCTCAACTCGCGCCCGCCAAAACCGCTCGACCCGTGGCCACCAGAACTGAAAGCCGATTGACCCAACACCATCGTAGTTGGCGAGCTTGCCGACGAAGCAGGGAGGAGATGAGGGAGGCACTAGAGGAAAAGAATGAGAAGGAAAAAATAGAAGAAAGAAGAAAAGCCGAAGAGAGAGAGAGAAAGAAAGAAAAAGAGAAAAATTTAATGAGAGAAGAGAGAGAAATTTAATATAATATATATATATATATATATATATATATATATATATATATATAGCTTCTTGCTACAGTGCACATCTATAAATAAATGTGCACTGTAGCAAAAAAAATTTACTAAATCAAAAGAAACAAAAATTTTAGTAGATAATCTTCCACTTTCTTGAGCAATTTTTTCTTGAAACTTAATGATGCACAAAAAATCAGTAGGCTGAGTGCTTCGGGCTTCAATGGGCTAGTGATTACTTGGAAGCTCTAAAAAGAAAGAAGCACAAGATTAAAGGTGATCAGGGTAAACCGGCCAAGAACCCTCCGATGCTTAAATTAGTTTTTTCTCTAGAACTCAAGAATTTTAACTTTAGGAGTGGTAAAAACTTACCTTTATTTGATATGGATGAGTCCTTTTATATTGAGTTTTGGAGTGGTTACTTATTTAGTAACTTCCTCAATATGGATGGAAGTTAGAAGATTCAGACTTAACTTCCTCGACGTGGATAGAAGTTAGAAAGGTTAGACTTATCTTCCACAACTGCTATGGAAGTTAAGAACTTGGTGGGAAGTTATAGTGATGAACAAGGATTTTGCTCATACTTCAGAATAGTAGAACGTGATCTGAATCATAAGTTCTTGAACATAAAGTTATTTTGATAATTTCTAAGTGTTGGGAGGTTGTCCAAGTGCTTCCATACTAGACAACCTTCTTACACTTGGACAACACTATGGACGAACTGGAGATGGTTCAATTTTTGGTTCACCATCAATAGCCCCCTTTGTTCGAGGGTCGTCCTAGACACTGTGGTAGAATTGTTTGCTTTTGACACGTGTCGATGTTTTAATGGTCAATTAATATACTACGTGTTGTCTTTGCTTTGGTTGGAGTTTGTTGTTTCAGATTACGCTATGTGTCACAATCTTATTGATTGACTTGTTGCATCAATTTATTTTCAAGGAATATGCCACATGTCAGCTTCTGATTGGTACGTGTTGCTTCGTTGACCCACCTCTGGGGCCTATAAATATGTACATTCTCTCTCTTACCCTTTCACTTTTCTGATATTTTCCTTTCCGCCATCTTGTCCAAGAGCTCCATCTAGTCATCCTTGTCTCTAGTCTTTCATCGAGTACTTCCTTTCCTTTATCCTTAGGTTTTCATCTTTTAAGAAATTCTATTCATTCTTATAAATATGTCTGCATCTAGTGGTAGTACAGAGAGAGAAATAGATGAGTACCAAGAAGAGTTCTCTGGTAGTAGTGGTAGCTATGGGAGTAGTAGTGAGAGTAGTGGTAGTAGTGATAGTAGTTCCCAAGATGAGCATTATTTGTCTGGGGTTCCTGGTAGTCCTTTAAAGGAATTCTAGGAGATGCAACATAGGACGACTTCTGGGGCTGAGGCTAGCTCATCCAGAAGGAGTAAGTCACCCAATCCCCCTCAAGACGAAGATGAGGATGAAAATGTTATTTATAGTTGTGCCCTAGAGGTGGCATCCACCCTAGACACGAGTAAGTTGACAACTCTTGTAGGTAGATACTAGATTCCCAATGAGTTTAGAACTCGTCTACCTAAAAAGGGTGAATGGTTTTGTTCCCCTCTTTTAGGTTTTGGTGTATATACTTCTTACTTGTTAGTAGGCCCTAGGTTTCCTCTCAATTCTTTCTGTAAAGGTTTCTTCCATAGGTTAGGTATTGGACCAAACTAGCTTAACCCTAATGGATGGAGGACAATAGTTGCCATGCAAGTGTTATGGCGTGAGGTGTTTGAGGGGAACCGTCCAATCACAGTGGATGAGTTCCTTCATTGTTATAAACCCTTAGAGATTAAACAATCTACTAGTTTTTACCAGTTTTCTTCTAGAGGCTCCTAATTTAGTTTGATTAGGGGTTGTAATTCTTCTGATAAGTTATGGAAGAAAGAATTTTTCTTTATTTTTGGAAATTGGGTTGGGACCTAATTGAAAGAATTTTTCTTTATTTCTGGAAATTGGGCTGGGGACCCAATTGATGTAAATAATGCCCCCTTTGCTCCTTTTACTAGTGCCTTAGGTCGTCTTTGTCTTGAAGGTATGTCTTTCTTCCTTTCCCTTTGTTTATTTCATTTAATTCTTTCCTTGTCTAATCCTCTCTTATATTGTTGCAGCTATTACTCGTCCACATTTGGACAAGTTTCACTTGGAGTGTATTGATAGAGCCCGTGCTTATCCTAAGAGATCCTTCCATAGTTTGGTAACCCTTTTGTTGTCTTGTTGTTTGGGGACTTGGTCCTAAGCCTACTGAAGAAAATCTTGCACACGAGGAGGCCACTCGTCAAAGTAAGTGTTGTCCATTGCATTTCATTTTTTTTTTTTTTTATGTACATTAGTAACTCTATATCTTCTCCATCACAGGGTTAGCCACTATGAAAGGAAAAAAAGGGAAAAACGTGGCCAGTGGTACTAAAGTTGAGGAGGACGTCCAGGTCCAAGACGAAGTAGCTTTATTAGCAGTCTAGAAGCCTGTCGTCCAGGCTAGGAAGAGGAAACATTTCAATAATATTGACCTTGGTGATCTTCCAAGACATCGAGGTCTTAAGTAACAAAAGCCTGATAAGACCCTTCCTCCCAAGGTTCCAAAGCTTCCAACCTTGACAGTAACCTGGATGACCTGGCAATGAACCTGGTGCTCGTCCAAACTACTCCATTTGTCCAGCCTGAAAACCCTGCTCCCCCTACAGCCAAAGCTTCTCACAGGACTCATCTTTTAGTCCAAACCAAGCATCCTCCCAACCTAGTGCTAGACGAGGATTATGCTTGGAAGATGTTCAAAGGATTTATTACTGACAAAGAAATGAGTGCATACTATGATATGTCAGTGAGGGATTTTGAACGTTCTACCATCCATGATCTTTTCAAGGTATGTAGTTTTTTGTTATCCCCATTTTATTTTCTAAGAAATTTTGGAAAATTTCTAACTCTCCTTCGTCCCTCTACACTGCATCCAGCAAAAGCCAAGGAGCTTTGTGATGAGGCTAAGGCTACTAAGGTAAAGAGTAAAGAACTAAATAATGAGGTCCTTTTGAAGAAGGGGGAAGTGATTAGGCTGACCAAGAAGCTTACTCTTCTTCAAGGAATAGAAAAGAAACTAAGGAACGAGGTAGAAAAGCTCAAGGCAAACTCCATTGAGAAGGAAACTCATATTAATCACCTTGAGGTGAAATGTCAAGAGTTCACTTCATCCTTGAAGAAATCAAAGAAGGAAGCCATCTCAACATTTATGAAGTCAAACGATTACACTGATCGTCTAGACCAATATTATGCTGCTGGTTATGAAGACTTTTGCTTTGATGCCAAGGAGGTTTACCCTGAGATGGACTTTGACTCCTTCTGAATTCCTATTGCAGTAGAAAGTTCCTTGCTTTAGACGAGTTCCGAGGACGTTAATGTCATGGACGATGCTTCAACAGAACCTGCTTAGGACGCCACCAAACTAGCCAAAGACGACCTAAAGTCTGGGGGCAATGCCCCTAGTGGTTTATCCCTATAAAATTTATTTATTTTAGTTTTTTGGGAATGCCCATTGTTTTGGGCTTTATTTTAAAAATTTATTTAAGTACAATCTTTTCTTCCAAGTTTATGGACGCGCAATAGATACAATAGCCTTCATTGGCTTTGAATATCATAAGGGTTTTTGGACGATGGTCGTCTACCATTCTTTAAATTTTTATGAATGAATGTTTATTTCCATCCTCTATTTACTGTTGAACATGCTACTTTTTTTGTATGAACAAATTTCTTTTATTCACATCGTCCATATTATATCCTATGGTTTTAAGTGTGGTTCGTCCACTTATGAAGACATTTAGCTTATCCATGTTAGGATAACTTTTTTTATGTTCAACATTTTTCCATTTTTTAGATTTTACTAGTGTAACTTGTCTATGAATTGAATTTTCTGTCTGCTTTCTTAGTCCATAAATTTGACTTACAGCTTGCGATATTCTTTGTCCATAGGCCGGACGGTCCTTTACTTGTCTTTGTGCAAGACGTTTCCAGCATTTACTCGTCCAAGATTGGATTGTTTGGCTAGTCACATTCATCCATGGATTTTGAATATTCTTGCGTGCACGTTTTACCTTGTCCATTAGTTGGACACATATTTTATTTTTCTTTTACCTTATTTAAGGAAAGCTTATAGACGTTACATCCCTACATCCAAAGATTTTTCTCGTCTTGGGCTTTTAGTCTTCTTGTGGATTAGTTTTAATGAGAACTTTAACAACATGAAAATTAGAAATTCATACAAAATTATGTACACTGGAAATTCAAATTGTATATACACAACGTAAATATTGTCCACAAGCATGGCACATGCTTAGAAGCTAGTGCCTTTAGGGAATTGAAAATACTTATGTCCAAATGGACTAAGTTCATGACTTCATCTATCACAAATATGTCCATAGACAGTGCACAAGCTGGAAGCTAATGCACCTTTTAGGGAATTAAAATACTAAAAAACATGTAGTACTAGCAACTTACACAAATAAATATGAGAAAAGTAACAAATAACTTCAACTTCGTCCATGATGATGTTCGTCCAGGATAATGCTCATCTAGGCTGATTCTTCACTGATAATATCTTCTTAGATGCTCAACATTCCAAGGGTGCTCTAATTTTCATCCATTTAGGGCTTCCAAGTAGTAAGATTCCTGCCTTTTACAATTGATAACCCTGTAGGGTCCTTCCCAATTAGGTCCCAGTTTTCCATGGGCTAGGTTTCTGGTTACTGAGGAGACCCTTTTTAGGATGAGGTCCCCAATGTTGAAGTGCTTGAGTTTCACCATTGCATTATATTTTCTAGCCATGAGGTTTTTATACCTCGCTATTCTCTATTCTGCATCCCTCCTTACCTCATCTATTAGATCAAGGTTAAGACGAAGTTGTTCTTAATTTTCTCCATCCTTGTACTTCATCACCCTATGGTTAGCCATGTGTACTTTTGCAAGTATGATTGCTTCGCTTCCATAGGCCAATTTGAATGGAGTTTCTCTTGTAAGGGTCCTTGCAGTCATCTTGTAGGTCCATAGAACACTTGGTAGCTCGTCTGGCCATATCTTTTTGCCCCCTCAAGCTGAGTCTTGATGATTTTCAACAAAGATCGGTTTGCTACTTCAGCTTGTCCATTTGCTTGCTTGTGGGAGGGTGAGGAATAATGATTCTTTATCCCAAGTTGTTCATAGAAATCTTTGAAGGGCGTGTTATCGAACTGCCTTCCATTGTCTGACACCAGTACCCTAGGAACACTAAATCGGCATACGATGCTCTTCCAAACAAAGTTCTTGATATTCTGCTATGTGATCTTTGCGAAGGGTTCAACTTCCACCCATTTAGTGAAGTAATCGATCCCTACTACTAAAAACTTCATCTACCTGGTTCCTATTAGAAAGGGACCTAAAATATCCAATCCCCATTATGCAAAGGGTCATAGGGCCATTATTGGGGTGAGGTACTCCGATGGTTGTCTAGGAACATAGCTGAAACGTTGACATTGATCACAGACCTTAACATAGGCGTTAGCATCTACTTGAATGGTCGGCTAGTAATACCTTGCATGGATGACCTTATGGACGAAAGCTCTTGCTCCTGAATGATTTCCGCATGCTCCTTCATAAATTTCCCTCAATACATAGTTTGATCCGTCTGAAGCTAAACACCTTAGATAAGGCTGAGAGAAACCTCCTTTATATAGTACCTCATCTATGAGGACATACTTAGGTGATCTGATCCTTATCTTTCTGACCTTGTCTCTTTCTTCTAGAAGCCTTCCATCCCTTAGATAGGCTACTATCGAGGTCATCCAGTTTTCTTCACCTTCTATCTGTGACACCTTTGGAAGATCTATACTAGGCATGTACTGGACTTCGTCAAGTTCGTCTACCGACCTATTTTTTTACGCTTCCTTTGCTGAGGCATCTGCTTCCATGTTTTCCTCCCTTGGAATTTGAAGAAAACTGGCTTCCTTAAATTTTTTAATAAGACGTTTCACCTTGCTGAGATACTTCTTCATCCAATCTTCTTTAGTTTCACATGTTCCATTCACCTGATCCATTATCAATTGAGAGTCTCCTTGGACAACTATTGACTCTGCCCCCTAAGGATTTAGCCAATTTCAGCCTCTTAAGGAGGGCTTCATACTCAACTTCATTATTGGTTGTCTGGTATTGTAGATGAGCTGCATACTTCAACTTGTCCCCTTTTGGGGATTTCAGTATAACTCCTATTCCTCCTGCATATAGTGTGGACAAACCATCTACATAGACGACCCATCTCCTAGCTTCCTCCACCTCGTCTAAATCGCTATGATTTGGAGTGAACTCTGCAATGAAATTTACTAAAGCTTGAGCTTTTATTGCACTTCTAGGTTGATACCTAATGTTAAACTCACTTAATTCTATAGCCCATTGGATTAGTCATCCTGTGGCTTCCAACTTGTGTATGCCTACTTGAGTGGATGATCCATAAAGACATTGATGACATGAGCCTAGAAGTAATGCCTTAACTTCCTGGAAGCTGTTATCAGTGCAAAGGCCAGCTTTTCCATCATAGGATATCGTCCCTCTACTCCTTTAGTGCTCGACTTGTATAATAAATAGGCTTTTGTACCTTCCTTTCTTCCCTGATTAGTGCCAAACTTACTGTATATAGGGACATTGCTAAGTATAAATACAATTCTTCACCTGGTATAGATGGACTTAATAGGGGAGTCGTTGTAAGATAGACTTTAAGATCTTGGAAGGCCTTCTGGCACTCATTCGTCCATTTAAATGCCTTCTTGAGAGCCTTGAAAAATGGCAAACATTTGTCAGTAGCTTTTGAAACAAACATGTTAAGGGCTACAACTAGTCTAGTGAGAGACTAGACTTCCTTGACATTTCTTGCTTGGATCTTATTAGGATTTGCTTCGATTCCCCTCTATGAAACCATAAATCCTAGGAACTTCCCTGATGAAACCCTGAAGGCACACTTGCTTGGATTCAGCTTCATGTTATATCGTCTAAGTATGTCAAAGGTCTCCTGTAGGTCGTCCAGATGTTTCTTCTCATCCATGCTTTTCAACAACATGTCATACATGTAAACTTCTACATTTCATCCTATTTGTGGACAAATCATATGATTGACCAACCTATGATAGGTTGCCCTCGCATTCTCCAAACTGAAAGGCATCACTTTGTAACAAAACAGACATTGACTGGTAATGAAGGATGTCTTCTCTTGATTTGCCTCGTCCATCTTTATCATGTTATAACCTGAGAAGGCGTCCATGAAGCTCAACAATTGATGACTTGCTGTTGAGTCTACCAACTAGCTAATGCGTGGCAATAGATAACTATCCTTGGGGAAAGCCTTGTTCAAATCAGTGAAGTCTACACACATCCTTCACTTGCCATTAGCCTTCTTGACCATCACTACATTAGCTAACCAATCCAAGTAATAATCTTCCCGAATAAATTCAATTATGGTTAACTTTTGGACCTCCTCCTTGATAGTATTATCTCATTCAGGAGCAAAAACCCTCTTCTTCTGATGGACAGGCTTGGCTGAAGGATATACATTCAAACGATGGGTAATGACACTTGGGTCAATCCCTGGCATGTCTTCATGGTTTCACGCAAAAACTTCAATGTTATTCCTTAAGAACTGGACGAGGTCTTGCTTCGTCTTCTCTTCCATACTTGTTTCAATTCTAGTAGACCTCTTTGGGTTACCTTCGTCTAGAAGAACGTCTTCCACTACTTTAGTGGGTTCTGCAACAACCCTTCTCTCTTCTATGTTCATCGTTTGAACATGCTTATCCATTGCCAACATGGCTAAATAGCATTCTCTAGCTACCAACCGATCTCCTTGCATTTGTCTTATTCCAAATTCTATTGAAAATTTGACAGATAGCTAGTAGGTAGATGTCACTGCCTTCCAATTATTCAAAGTTGGTCGTTCAATGATGGCATTGTAAGAAGATAAACAATCTACGATAAGAAAATTCACTTCTTTAGCTATTTGTTGTGGATATACCCCTACCACGATGGGTAGAGTAATAGTGTCCACTAGTTGTACCTTCATTCCCCCAAATCTAACTAAGAGTGAATTCACTAGATGAAGTTGATCTCGTCCAAGCCTCATCTGCTGGAAGGCGGGATAAAATAGGATATCTGTTGAACTCCCATTATCTATCAACAACCTTCTAGTCGTGTAGTTTGCAATGAGTAAAGTTATGATGATTGCATCATCATGTGGATGATGGATTCTTCTAATATCTTTGTCTGTGAAAGTAATGGCCTGCTCTTTTGCCCCCTTCGTCCTTGAGGTTGTCTAGAGAGTTGGACATTCTGCACCACCTTTAGGTAGGTCTTCCTTGACTTGCAAGATTGTCCTGCTGAAGTTCCTTCTACAATCACTCTTATTTCTCCAAGTAGAGGCCGTGATGGCTCTTCTACCTTACCTTTTAACTTCTCGTCCTTATTATCTCGTCCAAGAAAATTCCTCAACTTTCTCTGTCTGATGAGATTCTCCATCTACTGCTTTAAGTCATAGCACCCGTTCGTGTCATGCCCATGATCTCTATGGAAGTAGCAATACTTGTTCTTATTGCACTTATTAGGATCTCCCTTCATCTTCTCTAGCCACTTCAAGGTGTTAGGATTGGTGCCCTTAAATCTTATTGTATGATATGTATGACATTATGTATGACTTAATGTTGTAATTAATAAAGTTGTTTTATTATTATTTAAAATAATGGTAGCATGAATATTTGGACATTATCATATAGTCCATAAGATGCATAGTATATGATTTATGTGATTTAGTCACAGAAGATATAAGTCACAAATTCTTTGTAAACTTAGAATTTTAGTTTGTAGTCGGTAATGAAATTTGGCATTTCATTTGCGAAAACTATAACATATCAACTAAGATGATTTGTCTTGATCGTGGAAGTGGAGACTTCTAGTTGATATGTTTTAAGAGTTAAGACATATTGAATTGGATCGCTATAAGATTTATTATTCTCCTAACGACTATCAAATGAATAATAAATTTCACGATTTCTATTTACATAAACTCTTAATTCTGAGAGAATAATGGACTTGATCATGAAGTGTAGGTTGTTTTGATATATCAGGAGTGAAATCTAAAGTCACAATCAAAACCTCAGTATGTTAGGCAGCCATATTTAGTGTTGATGGAACATATATTCTCAAGATGAAATTCATAATCTCTTAACGGAGATATAAAATATTCCCTTGAGATAAGTTTAATGGGTTTGGTTATTCAGAGTGTTAGGCCTAACCAATTTAGTAAGAAATTACTAAAGTATATATTTATGAAATTGGATTTCATAAATATATGATGAATAACTTAAATAATTAAATTGGGTACTCAAGAATTAAGATGTAGTAAGCTTCAAAGTGGCAGTCTACATTCATGACTTTGTATTACTACGAATATTTTATGAAGGGGTTGCATGTACAATAAAGTCTTGGGATATAATTTATTAATAAGGCCTAGAGTGCAATTTTATTTATATAATGGTATTAAATATAATTAATGGTAACTTTGGACTTGTCAAGAATTGATAGAAAAGCCCAAGGCCCATTGGAGCTAGTGTCTTATTTGTTCCCTTTTGATCCCATTCCGAGCCATATACTAAAGCCCAATTAGAATGGCCTAAAAGGCTAAGCCAATTAAATAATCAGTTATAAGGAGAGAAACATACAGAATTTTGTGAGGGAATGAAATGATTTGTATGTAAGTGTAGGACATTCTCTTATTCTCCCTTGAACACATATATATAAACTGATTGAGAGACCACACTTCTTGGGCACAAGTGGAATTAGAATGAAGATTAGAAGTGTTCCCAAGTACTTCTAATCTTTGGTTTTGAATTTCATCGCTCTAAGGTACACTTTCTTGTTTTTTATTCTGAAATTTACATAGTACATGTTATCAATTGCGAATGAAGTAGATTCGTTAATTTTTCGCTGCGTATGTTTTGTATGCAATACGTACATGTGTTTTTCCAACAATTGGTATCAAAGCGATCTTCAATTTCGAATTAGTATAACATGTTTTGTGAGTTTTGGAATCATGGATAATAGTTTCATGACGTTAGAAGATTATGCAATTAATTTTTGGCATGGTGATTGAAATTATTGTTTGATGAAAACTGATATTGATGGTATGATGTTGTTTAAGTTAGATCTTAAGTATGTTAAATTGAACTTTAAGGCTGTAGTATCAATGAAATTCAGTTTTGATATCAAATTCTATCTATTATGTTCATATGATGGTTGTTTGTTTATGAAAAACCGTTGAAAACTGCTTCAGAAAAATTCTGGAATATTCGAGTTTCATGAGTTTTGATCAATCGAAAATTACTTTCAATTGATCGAGTGAGACAGTGACCGATTTGTTTGATTCGATTGATATTCGATTGCTAGTCAATTGATAGAATGTTCTTTTTTGATCAATCGGGCAACAATTGAGTACCAATCAAGCCGGGCAGATTGTTTGGTGAGATTTTTTTAATTTTTTTGACCGATCGAGACGTGCATTCGATTGATCGAAAACTGTGAATTTTGAATTTTTCTAAGTGTTTTCGCATGGATAAAGTGCAAGGCTATGTGTGATTAGAATACACATGATTTCTAATTAAAAACCTTTATTTTAAAACATCTAGTGGGAGAGAGATATAAGAGTTGGGTCTCACGGCCTCCATTGTCGGTTCATAGTGGTATGAAATATATACTTTGTCTTTGCTTCGAGCTTAGCATTCCATGTAGAGAGTATTTATTTCATGGTACTACAAGATTGAACTTTCTGGTTTATAATGGTTTGATCAAACGTCTTGTCTTAGCCTTGAGCTTTGCATTCCGTGTGAAGGGCGTTTTGAATCATGGTACTACAAGATAAACTTGTTAATGGTAGATGAAATGTGGCTACACATGATTCTAGACAATGGTATCGACTAGACTAAATATTATAGTATCCTCTATGTTGAGTTCTTACTATTATTATTTAGAGGCTAAATGTATAACAGCATATTATTAGGGTTTGATAAGAGTTATCATGATAGTACCAATAATGAGAATAGCTCTTAATCAATTATAGTATTTAATGTTCACTCTATGCTGAGGGATATTAAATATGGGATTGGGTTGTCATTGCGTATTTTAGTTGGTGATTGAAGTCGCGTATTGGGATCCGCGCAATTGGTTAGTCACGTACTTGGGAGTTGTACATCAGAAAGAGGAGCTATCACTATAGAACAAGTCCAATTGGGTATTGGGGTAAGGGTTCAACTGTAGGTTGGTAAGGTACTTGGGATTCCTTTACTTGTAACCGCTTGTTGTGATAATAGTAGAGTTTCGGGAGTGGTGACCTGAAAATCACCCAGTAGGGTTTTTGCCATTAGGTTTTTCCCATTTGTAAACAAATCACCATGTTATTTATTTTCAGCTGCATAATTAATTTATTGGTGATTTGTTTGTACTACTACGTGTTTGCATGATAAATTGATTAATCAATAACTTGGCTAATTAATTAATTAATTTCTATCACAAGAGGTCATTCAGTTTGTGGCCTATCACAAACCCCCATTTTTCAACTATATAAAGCCTTACATGGTATATTTCAAAACACACAGAAAATCCTAAGGGAAAACACAAGATTCACTAGAAATAGTGAATCAAAGAGGGAGTTTTTTACAAAGCATACTCAAGTCAATATTTTTTGATTGGGGTCTTTTTTAACCTTGATCTTTGAATTTTACGATTACTAATCACTCTTATATTTGATTGTGAATAGATTTGAATGAGGGGAACGGTCAAAATCAAGCCTAGAAGCTTTTGTTTTGAGGTAATGTTCTAAGTCTCTTTTTCTTTTTCTTTTATCTATTTTGATCTTCATTTCCTTGTTTCTTTTGTTTATTTTGGTTATAATATGCTTGTTTAGTTCAGGTTTACATAGTTTCCTTGTTTTAAAGCATGTTAGGTTGTTAGTTTCTTTAGTTTTTGTTTCTGCTCTGTTCTTTGTGTTTCTGTTTCTGGGTTAGGTTGTAGACACTTAATTTTGCACCCATAATTTTATTTTGGAAGACGATTAAAATGACCCTTTCAAATATCCAAAAATCATAGTTGCATATCATGTATTAAATCATTCATTGTATATCATACAAATAATCTTGAGATTCTAACGATAGTGACGATATGCTCAGTTCCTAAATTGGGTCGTCGAATTGAAAGATATCGCAAGATCAAGTTTTTATGGTCTGCATGCATTGTATGAGGGTGAAGCTGATCACGTGTGATTAATTGAAATTAATAAATAATTTGTGTGATTGGTTGTTAGTTTTTATCAAAAATAAGTTTGGTTGCATAGGAACAAAATGGATAATCAGATAGCAAGGGAATTGTTGATAATTAAGCCTTTTTAGAATACTTATCTATAAGATAATTATTGTTTTAAGGAACTAATTATCAAAATAAAAGGGATTTATTTTGGAGTATGAGCTAAAAATACATCCAGGTGCAATTCTTGACTCAAAAAATCCCTAAAAATGTGTTTGGATCGAACCAAAGTTGGGAATTGGGCTCGGTACTTGAGAGTGCCAATCGACACTCTTGGAGTGCTGATTGGCACATGGTAAGTGCCGATTGGCACAGCTTTGAGGCCCAGCTAGGAAATGTTCTAATCAAGCTAAAATGCCTCCATTTTGAATTTGTAAGGATAAGAATTCGTCCTAATTCGTATCTAATCCAACCTAGCTTATTTTTTAAGCACCAAACCTCTATAAATACGGAATTAAAATCAGAAATCAGGACCCTTTTTTCTGACCTCTCTCTCCCCTTACGCTAAAGAAATTCTGGAACCTTTGATTTAGGAATTTCTTTTTTGTTAAGTGGTTCTTATTCTAGATCTTTAAAAAAATTTCTCTTTGACTTCCGAAGAACTCTCTCCTTGTGGAACAAGTTCATGCAAGTAAGTTTCTTACTCTTCTTTTCACATATTCTTATAACTAATTCAATTCTCCATGCTCTTAACATGTCCTTCCATTTGTTTGCCTTGATTCTCTACTGGTTATGTGATGTATGTATGTTCATGCGTATGTGTTGTATTTATGTAATGATGTAATGCATACCATTAAATATTAGGTTTGTTGCTTTATCTTAAACAACAAATCAAATCTGAAATATTTTTCCAAAAAACTAATTTTTTTCTTAAACAAAAATCATATCTGAAATATTTTTCCAAAAACCTCATTGTTTTCTTTAAAAAAAAAAAAAAAAAAATCAGATTTGAAATATTTTTCCAAAAAATTCATTGTTTTTTAAAACAAAAAATCTGATCTGAAATAGTTTCTTCAAAACCCCATGTTTTCTTTAAACAAAAAACAAATCTGAATTTTTTTATTATTAAAACCTCCATTGTTTTCTTTAAAAAAAAAAATCAGATTTGAATTTTAGTCTAAAAATTCATTCTTTTCATTTTGAAAAATCAGATCTGGAATCTCTTTTAAAACCCCTTATGTTTCTTAATTAATACATCTAATTTGGATTTTCCTTTTGGAGATCCATTCTGTTATTTGATTAAGAAATTAGATTTGGGAATTTAAAAAAAAAAAAAATTCCATTCCCTGTTGTTTAAGAAATCAGATCTAAATTTTTTTATTAAAAAAAAAAAAAATCATTTTGCTAATTTGAAACTTCTCATAAAAAATAAAAAATAAAAAAATTCTTTCTTTCCATAAATAAAAATTCGGATGTGATTTCTCTTCACATAAACACAACATATTTAGTATTTTGCACATTTTAGATCTAGGAATACTGACCCCACAATTGGCATGTCATTTTTCTTATGGGTATTTAAAAGGTCATTCAAAGACTAGAAGGTAGAGAAAGAATTGAAGAGGACAAAAGGAACAAGTTACCCAAAGACGTTTGAGGCAAGAGCCCTGAATGGGCACCACAGAGACTATATCCTTTTGTTGCATGTTGGGTTAGCTCGTAAGAGCACCCTTGTTTGTTTTCTTTTCTCTTTTTAGGTGACTCTAGGATAGTAAGTCACTTGCCATTTACTTGCATGTGGTAAAATAGGTTCTGGGATAATGAACCTGTCCTTGCTTGTTTCCCAAGCAACAAAGGTGGGACTTCAGACATATGAATCCCACACAGCTCTCTAGAGTTGCACCTCGTGCCATGTATGCATGATGTGTGTCGTGTGTGTGGGTTAGGCCTGAGCCGTACGTTGAAACAAAATGTTTTGTCTCTTATTCTTTGATTTCGTTAGCAAAGCTCATGAATCAAAAGAGAGGCATTTGTAGACATCGCATTTTGTACCCCTTACAACTCAAGCCCGCATTCCCAAATGATGCTCAAACTCTAAGGCCTAAAGTCAGTTTAGAGCCTAATCAGATATCAAATTGACTTGAGAAGTGTTAAAATGGAAAATATAACTTTTTAAATAAGCAAAAATCTATTTTTGGAAATAATTGACCGAAGTGGCCCTTGGCCCACGTACTTGGGTAGCGGCCTGCATACGTGGGCCAAAGCATGCGTACGCAGCTAGGGTTTTAGAAGCATGGAAAAGGCAAGTATTCTACAATAATGGCTGGGGTTTGGAATGAATCCCACATCGTCTGGAAGTCGTTCCAAACCCCATTTTTTCCACTATATAAAGGCTTACATGATACATTTTCAAAACATACAGAAATCCCATGAGAAAAACCTAAGATTTACTAGAAAATAGTGAATCAAAAGAGAGTTTTTCACAAAACACCCTCAAGTCAATTTTATTTGATTAGGACCTCTTCTGACCCTAATCCTTTTAGTTCAACATTGCTAATCGCTTGTTTAATGCTTGTGATAGGTTTGACTGCAATCAAAATCAAAGCTTGGGAATTCCTTTTTGAGGTATCAAGCTTTAACACTTTCTTTTTATTTTCTTTTTTCCTTTGGTTTTATTCTTGTTTTATTCTTAGTTTATGTTTGTACATGTTTGCTTAGGTTAGTTTTATAGTTCTTTTTATGTTTTGAGCATGTTAGGTTGTTAGAATTAGTGTTTTCTTTTATGCTCTGTTTTCTATTTCATGTTTCTGGGTTAGGGTTTGTGAACAAGTCCATCCACACATGTCATAAGCGTGCATACATAGGTTAAATCTTGCATACGCAGGCCTCTGGTTGCATACGCAGGCACTAGCCTAGAAATCCTAATTCAGATTTCTTATGTTGTTAGGTTTGCTTACTTCACATGTTTTGTCTCTATTTAAACCCTTTTCTTATGTTTATACATACCTGAGTCTTTGTCTTGTATGCTTGCTTATCTTTAATATGTTTAGATTAGGGTTTCATGTTTAGGTCTCGTTTAAACACCATGATCATTCATTCACATGTCCATGCACAATGCCATAGGTGCTAAGATGTTGCAAGGTAAGTAAGGTAGGTCATTCATTTGCATGTACATGCATGTTGTTTGTTTAATCCTCTCTTGATATGTGTACAAAGTTGATGCCTCTTTTTTTATTCATATATGACTTGCTTGCTGCCATTTGATGTTTATTGCTTTGCTGCCATGTTTGGGTTGCTACCTTGCCTTGAGATGTATAATGGGTTGTTCACATGTTAGATGAATGTTGGGGTTTCTTATTCGTGTTTGAGTTTGGCTCTCTTTTCCTTTAGGTTGATATATATGTTGTTTTGGGATAATGATGCCATGATTGTATGTTAGATGCATGTTAGTGTGTGTGTGAGTTAGGATACAAAGTGTTGAACATGTTTTTAATAATGTTAAGATGTAAGACACAATAATAGGAGGCTAACCTTAGGGTTAGGCAATCTTGGGTGTCTAACACCTTCCCAAGAGCGTACCTAAACTCTGAACCCATACTCTGGTAGTACGATCAAAGGTCCTTCCTCGAAAGGACGTTATATTCATGGTTCCTAAACCATATAACTAGGTGGTGACTTTGACACTCTTTCCCTTGTGCCCACACTAGCATGATGGGTGCCTAACATCTTCCTATTCGGTAATCTAGCCCCTGAACCTTAGAATTTTAGGTCAGTAGATTTAGTGTCTTATTTTTATTTTGGGTAGAATGTATCTAGGAAACAAGGGTTTTTATTTTTTTATTTTTTAGATTGTACCTAGGAATCAAAGCAATGTAAAATTCTTTCTACCATGATGTAATTATTTCCAATTAATAAGAACCATACTATTCAAGGTGCCGATGCCTACAACCTTTTTTGAGAGTACCCATGAGGTTCTACCCTAGTCTCTCATAGTGGCAACTCCGCTGGGGATGTGGGGCTAACTGATTGGGCAGATTACATAGATCCTGATGCAATGACTACCCTATTGGGAGATGCTATCTTTAACATAGAAGAGGAAGAATACTGGGAGGCCCACCAACATGCATTGAAAAATCCATATGAAGCAAGAACAGATGATGAGAATGATGAAGGGGGAGAAGCCCTTAGTAATGATGAAGGTAGCGACAGTGAAGATGATAATAGTGGTGACAACAATAGTGATGATAGTGAAGACAGTGATGGTGGAGACAATAGCAGTGATGACAGTGATAGTGAAGGAAGTAATAGTGAAGACTATGATAGCCAAGATAGCGGTAATGATAGTGGTGAACCCCCTAGTGATAGAAAGGACGAAGATGCAGGAGCCTTCTATGAGGAAAATTTTGATGATGTGGACTATAATAATGAAGACATAGAAGATGATGCAAAAGGTGTAGATGGAGACTATAATGAATCCCCTTATAGGCAACTTTTGGATTGGAGTTGCATTATAGATGCCAGCTCAAAATCAGGCCCCTGATATGATAAGTATGGTAGGGAGATTCCCGAGCTTGGTTCATTTCATAATTCAGAGTTTGGCTCATTGACTACATACACTGATGAAGAGGACGACGTAGATGCAAGA
Organism: Quercus robur; assembly: GCF_932294415.1. Classification (NCBI taxonomy): domain Eukaryota; kingdom Viridiplantae; phylum Streptophyta; class Magnoliopsida; order Fagales; family Fagaceae; genus Quercus; species Quercus robur. Next base: position 41,968,962 of record NC_065534.1, on the reverse strand, counting down.
TTGATGACACTCGACAGAAATATAATGATCCACAACTTCAAAAACTTAACTTTGGAGGATTTTGAAGGGGAAGATGAGAGAATAAAAGGAAGCAAATTAGAGTACTTTCAATATAATGACTATATATATATATATATATATATATGGGTTAGGTTCAAGTTACACCTAGTGTAACTCTAAAAAATGTTACACCACTCAATATTTTTTAATTGGATGCGAATTTTGACAAATCCACCATTAGATTACATTATCTTCGTATATTCTTCATGCTTGCATAATTTCAAGGTGATCAAAAATTAATAGCCATGTCACGCAAAATTTGCTGAATAGTAACTTTTCAGGAAAAAAAAATGGTGAATAGCATGCGGCTAAAGTTAATTAGTTATGTAGATTGTTTTTGGAACTCGAGTTTGTTAAAATCGAGTTCCAATCCAAAATAGAGTTTAGCAAACTCGAGGTCCAACTAGTCTATATCTGACTTGGAAATTATAAAAATAAAAAATAAAAAAAACCACATGAAACTTGAGTTTAGTAAACTCAAGTTCTAGCCCGGTAAAAAAAGGACAAAGAAATAACAAGTTTACAAAGCCAACTTTGTGGGAAATGGGAGTGCATTTCATTTGGCTTGAGATATGGAGGAACCTGCTGTCATACATATTATCTTTTTCTATTGAAATTGGGTCACGTAGAGGACACCAAATACGAAATCCCATTGAAAACTCAACACGCAATTAGTCTTCAATAGGGTTAATTGAGAAACATTTCTTCTTGGACTAATAAATAAACTAGTGGCTTAACTTTTTACTGGTACATTTAACGCTTGGAACTCAACTTTAGAAAACTCAAGTTCCACGTGTTGTTATTATTATTATTTTTTAAATCAACATCAAACGACTAAACCAATTGGAAATCGAGTTTTCTAAACTTGATTTTGAGGTGGAACTCGATTTTGACAAAATCGAGTTCCAAAAATAGTTTATTTACCTAATTAACTTCAGCCACATGCTATCCACCTAAAAGTTTTCTAAAAAACTACTCTTTAGCAAATTTTTCCGTTATGTCATTAATCAATTGTTTAAATTCAAGTTTTTGTAGTTTAAAACAATATATAAAAGATGAGTTTATGGATCGAATGGTAAATAACATCCAATTGAAATGAAAATTGGCATGAATGTTAAAAACATATAGAACATGTAATTCAATGGTGGAATTTTCAAAATATGAATTTTATAACAAGTTATTTGATGGTGTAATATTACTTAGAGTTACACTAGTTGTAACTTGAACCCAATCCTCTCTCTCTCTCTCTCTCTATATATATATATATATGGATAATAATGAAATAATGACTATATGTTGGAGCAGTGAACCTCGCAAATTCTTAAGAAACTTTTTCTCCACGAGCTACTTCTTGCACATTTAATAAGGCTAGTTGTTAAAAGCTTGATTAGCGGCTATTTTCTATTTTGGTTTGGGATTTTTTTTTTTCTCAAACCCTCTCGTATCTGTGCTGGTTAGATATAATATTATACTATTGAATCCAAGGAAAATCCATTGCAAATTAAAATTTTCTAATTCTATTTGAACGAATATAAAATTTTAAATTTTAAATATTTAATACACATATCCGTTTAGATAGAATAATGACTTGTTGGAAAAAAATTGGTTTTGCATTCATACAAAACATATAGCAGAAGCAACAAACACGAATCTACTTCATTCATGAGAGATAACATGTAACCTTGAATTCTAAAACAAAGAATAGAAAGTGTACCTTGATGCTGTGAAATTCAAAACAAGACTTGAGAATACCTCTAATCATCATCTCAATTCCACGGGATGCCCAAGAAGTGTGGTCTCTCAAACAATTTACATGTATGTGTTCAAGGGAGAATAAGAGAGTGGCTTACACTCACATACACACCATTTCCATACACTATGTTCTTATGAAAATTCTGTATGTTTCTCTCCTTATACATAACTGATTATCTAATTGGGCTAGCCTTTTGGGCCTACCCAATTGGGCTTTAGCTTGTAGCTTGAGATGGGACTGAAGGGAACAAATAAGACTCTAGCTCCAATGGGCCTTGGGCTTATTTGTCAACTCTTGACAAGTCCAAAATTACCATTAATTATATTTAATACCATTATATAAATATAATTGCATTCCAGGCCTTATTAATAAATTATATCCCAAGACTCTAATGATATCATTTGACCCCTCCATGAAATATTCATAGTGAACAAAATCATAATGAACTATCACTTTGTAAACAATTATTTTATCCTTGAGTACCCAGTTTAATATTTTAGTTATTCACATTTATTGAAATTCGATTTCAATAAATATAAGCTTTAGTAACTCCTTACTAAAGTGGGCACCTTGAATAACCAGTTCCTATTAAACTTATCTTAAGGGAATATTTCATGTCTCTATAAAAAGAGATTATGGATTGCATCTTGAGAATATGTGTTCCCTTAACATTACGTGTGGTCACCCAACATACTGAGGTTTTGACTGTGAATATTAGATCTCACTCCGATATATCAAAGTAACTACATTTCATGATCGGGTTCACTATCCTCTCAAGATTGAGAGTCTATGAAATTAGAAGTCATGAGACTAATTATTCAGGTGACAGTTGTTGATTGAATAATTAATCTCACAGTGGTCCAGTAGTGTTAAGACATATCAACACATTAACTAGAAGTCTCCACTTCCATGATCAAGACAAACCATCTTAGTTGATGGGTTATAGTCTTCATAGATGAAACGCCTAATTTCATCATCGACTATGAACTATATTTTGAGTTTACAAGGAATTTGTGATTTACATCTTTTGTGACGAAATCACTTAAATTACATACAATGCATCTCAAGAACTATGAGAATGTCCCATTAATTCATTTATAAATAGTCTCATATAATTAAACAATTTAATTATTTATGACATGCCAATAAATTGGATTTTAGGGCATAAACCCCAACATAACTCACCTGACTTACGTATCATCCTAGGGATAGTAGCAGCATTAGGTTACTTTTTCATATTTTGGCAATTTTTTGAACTACGCACTTGATAGCCTTAGATTAAATAAAATATTAAAAAAATAACATTATATAACTTGTTGAAATTACGGAAAAAAAATTTGAATGCTATCCCATTTCTGAAGTCAATTCAAGTAAGGGATTCAGGTAATGACAACCAAAATATTTTTAGTTATTAATGGGGCTAAGTGCAAATTATTTCTTATGGAATCTTACAATGTTGTGGAGGAATTCTGAGATCCGTTTATTTTACTAAAACTAAAATTTTTTAGTTAAAAGTACTGTAGATAATGGTAAAAGTTAACTCAAATAGTATAGTAGGACCTATGAATAGTAGTAAAAATAAGTTGAATAGTAAAATAAGTTGAACTTGGAACATCCAATTTTACGTCACGTCGTAAATCAATGAGTTGTGCTCACCATCTAAGTACCCCCGTGAGATAGCTCATTTTCTGTTTAATAATTACATTAGTTCCTATACTTCTTTTTCTTTTTTGAGAGAAAATTAGTTCATATATTTCAAGTCCCTCAAGTTGAAGGCGTTGAGGTTGAGTGGAGGAAGAGTGAGGTTAGGGTAAAATTTTGGGAATTGTAATTTTAGGTTTTTAGAAATTTAGTTATTTTGTGAGTGATTTTGTTTAGTCCATATTTATTTTTTATTTTTGTAGTTTATTTTAGTTTGTCCAAAGGTTATTGATGTTATACTTTAGACAATTTAATTCGTTTAAACTAAAATATTTTCCTATTATTCTTGAGTTAAAGGGGCATGGATTTTATTTTATTTATTTTCCTTGTGAGTCAATATCTAATTATTTTAGAGGAGGAGAGCCATATATATATAAGGGTAGAGCCATATATATATATATATATAAGGGTAAATTTTAATTTTTCAGATTATATATGTATTCTCGTTGTTGTTGTTGTTTTTTTTTTTTTTTTTTTTTGTTTTTGAGGGCGGGGGGGGGGGGGGGGGTGGGGGATTATTAGGACCAAATTTAATATTTCAACTTATATATATATATATATATATATATATATATATATGTCCTTCCCTTCCTTTCTTTTCTTTAAATAGTGCATAATTTCAAAAGCTACAAGAACATTATCAGTTATAAGTTTGCCAGGAACAAAAGCGCTTTGGTTTTCTAAAATAATGGTGGATAGAATTTGTTTTAGCCTATTAGCAAGAACCTTGGATATTATCTTATATGACACATTGCATAGGCTGATGGGTTGAAAATCACTCATTTTGGTTGGGTTTTTTTATTTTGGGGATGAGAGCTATATTTGTTTGATTTAGGCCTGCCATTGGTGCATTTGAGTTAAGAATATTAAGGATTGTTTTAGACATATCATCTCTTATGATATCCAGTACTTTTTGATAAAAGACAGCAGACATACCGTCGAGTCCTGGAGCTTTTATTGGATGCATGTTGTGGATGGCATCGAGAATTTCCTCCTAATCTCGGATATCGGAGATAGGCTCCACTTCAATCCACTTGGAGAAGTAATCAGTTCTAATGAGAAGCCATCCTCAGTTTCCAGTTGCCTTAGGAAAAAGGTTCGACTATATCTAATCCCTATTAGACAAAAGGCCATGGGCTGAAGAGAGGGATAAGGACTCCCTCCCCAACCCCCCTCCCCCTCCCCCTCCCCCAGCTAATGAATATTCGAAGCATACCTCTGGCATTGACCATATTTTTTGACAAACTCCTAGGTAGACTTCTACATGTTAGGCCACCAATATCCCTGAATTAGAGCCCTATGTGATAAGGATCTTCCCCTAGTATGGCTACCAAATATTCCTTCATGAAGCTCTTCTAATAATGCTTTCGCTACTTTAGGATGAATTCATAGCAAATACGGGCTTGAATGGAACCGTTTGTTCAGCTTCTACTCCTCCGAAAGCTAATACCATGGTGCCTTTCTCCAGATCTTTCAGCCTCGGCTTTGTCTTTGAGTAATATCCCGTCCTTCAAGAACAACATCACTAGGACCATCTAGCTTAGGCCAATATACACTGCATTTACCTAATAGGGACCTTGCTGTCCCAACTGGATGCCACTAGATCCTTCACCATTATAACCTTCGGTAGGCTTTCTCCTAACGAGGTAGCTAGGGTTGCTAATGAGTCGGCATAGGCATTTTTTCTCTTGGATACTTGCTCTATAGAAAATACCTCGAAGCTAAACTGCAATTGCTTCACCAGTCTTAGATAACATTGCATCCTCTAATACTTGGCCTTAAATTCTCCTCTCGCCTGCCCCACAATAAGCCTTGAATCACAAAATACTTCTACGGCCTTGCCCCCGAGCTTCTTTACAACACTCAAGCCTAGCCGAAGAACCTCATATTCTGCCTCATTGTTCATGGCCGAAAAGCTTAACCTTGAGGATTTCTTGGTAGTTAAATGTTTAGGGGATATTAGAACGACTCCAATCCCTAAATCCTTTTGGTTAGTGGCCCCATCCACATATAGCTCCTAAAGCAGCGAACATGGCATTGTAACAACCATAATCCCTTTGTCAAGCATACACCCATCCTCAGTGCCATCCTTCCTCGCCTCCTCAATAAACTCAACTACCAGATTGGCCAAAACTTGGCCCTTTATGGCTGTACGAGGTAAGTATTTGATGTCAAATGCTCCTAACATAGTTCCCTACTTTGCTACTCTCCCTGTATAATCTGAATTTTGGAGCAATGCCTGTAAGGGGAGTTGGGTGAGGACAATGATCATATGTGCTTGGAAGTAGTGGGAAAGCTTCTTTGTGGCATGGATAATGGCTAAGATGTCCTTCTCTAAGGGCAGTTATCGGGTCTTTGCCTCCTGGAGGGACTCGCTCACATAATAAATGGGTTTTGTACCCCTTCTTTCGTTTGAATCAGAACTAAGCTCACTGCATGGGTTGTAATTGCTATGTAGGCATACAAGACCTCTTCCTTCTCAGGTCTGGATAGAATTGGTGGATGGGCCAAGTATTTCTTCAACTCCTCAAAGGTCCTATTGCATTCCTCAGACCAAGCAAAGTCCCTTGACTTATGAAGCAACTAGAAAAATGGTCTACAATAGTCAGCCGACCGAGAAATGAATCTGTTTAAGGCCTCTGTCATTTTGATTAAGCATTATACCCCTTCGGGTTTCGAGGTGGTGGGTGTAGATTATGCATGGCTCTGATTTAATTAGGGTTAACCTCTATTCCTCGATGAGTGATCATGTATCCCAAAACTTTCCCTAATCCAACATCAAAGAAACATTTAGAAGCATTCAAGCGCAACAAATGTTTCCTCAAGATTGAGAAGACCATATCTAGATCCCTTAAAAACTGGAATACTTGCTTGTTTTTTACCACCATATCATCTATGTAAGCCTTTAGATTCTTTCCTAGTCGAGCTTCAAACATCCTCGTCATCATTCTTTAATAGGTAGAACCAGCATTCTTTAAGCCAAATGGCATTACTCGACAATGATATTTCTCGATTAGGGTAAGGAACCCAGTTTTTCCTTGATTTGGTAATGCCAACGGAATTTAATGGTAGCCCTAGAAAGCATCTAGGAAACTTGTCTGGGGATGGCCAAAGGTTGCATCAACAAGTTATTCAATTTTGGGGACTGGAAAAGGATCCTTAGGGTAGGCCTTATTTAAATCAGTGATGTTAACACGCAACCTCCACTTGCCTGACTTTTTCTCAACCACCACCATGTTGGCTAACCACTCAAGATATATATATATATATATATATATATATATATATAAACCCTCATTGATAGTGTAGATGTCATATTTTGTACCCCTTATGACTCAAGCCCCCCGTTCCCTAATGATGTTAAAATTCTAAGGTCCAAGGTCAGTTTAGGGCCCGATCAGATTACAAATTGACTTGAGGGTGTTAAAATGGAAAGTGTAACTTTTTATAAGAAAATAAATCTGTTTTTGGAAAATAAGAGGCTAAGAAATCCTTGGACTGCGTACACAAGCCAGAACCTGTGTACGCAGGTCTGATGCATGCGTACGCAGGCACAAACCTACGCATGCAATTAGGGTTTCAGAAACCTTTGAAAGGTAAGTTTACTACATTAATGTTAAGGTTTGGAATGAATCCCACATCGTCTGGGAGCTGTTCTAAACTCCTATTTTCTCACTAAATAAAGCCATACATGGCACCTTTTCAAAACACATAGAAAATCCTAAGGGAAAACCTAAGATTCACTAAGAAATAGTGAATCAAAGTGAGAGTTTTTTCACAAAACATCCTTAAGTTAATTTTCTTTTGATTGGGACCTTTTCTGGTCTTGATCTTTCGAGTTTGAGATTACCAATCACTTTTATATTTGATTATGAATAGATTGACTAAGTGGAACAGTTAAAATCTAGCTTGAAAAGCTTCTTGTTTGAGGTATTGAGTTCTAAGCTTTTCTTTACCTTTTCTTGCTTTAATCTTTCTGTTTTCCTTGATTCCTTTGTTTCTTTATATAATAACATGTTTGTTTAGCTTAGGCTTTCTTTGCTTTATGATTTTATGCATGTTAGGTTGTTAAATTTAAGTTCTACTTTATTTTTGTGTTTCTAGGTTAAGGTATAGGGCGTTTGCATGTGCATGCTTCTACATGCGTATGCAAGCTCAAAGTATGCGTACGTATACAACTGGCTTGTGTACACAGGCCTATGTATGCACATGCATTCTCATGCCTAGAAACTCTAATTCAAGTTTTTATTCTTATGTTTCTTTGTTTCTTTCTTATCATATGCCTTTGCTTGGTCCCTTTTTATGCTTTCTAATTCTCTATTCCTTTGTTTAGTTGCTTAAACATGCTAGATTAGGGTTTTCTTTCTTTTCTTATTCTAATACCATAAACATGCATATAACATGATTATGCATTAATGACATGGGTGCTGAGATGTAGTAAGGTGAGTAAGGTAAGACATGCATTCACATAAACATACATTGATTTGAATATGATTTTGTTTGGATGATGAACATGGGTGAGGTTTATAATAACATGTTTGTCTGATTCTTCATGTATTTCTTACCTTAGATATGATGTATGCTCACATGTTGCCTTGTTTGAATATGATGTTTGCCATGATAGATGTATGCTAGGGTTGGTTGATTGCCATGATAGATGTATGTTAGGCTTTTGGATGAAATGTCATGTTATGTATGCTAGTGTGTGTATGTGTGTTAAGATGCAATGTTGAATGTGCCTTTAATAGGATTAAGACATAGGGCACAATGAGTGGAAGTCGGCCCACGGGTCAAGCAATTTTGGGTGCGTAACACCTTCCTAAAATCGTACCTAAACTCTGAACCCATACTCTAGTAGTAAGATCAGTCCTTCCACGTAAGGGCTCTATACTATATTCATGGTTCCTAGACCATGAAACTACGTGGCGACTCCATGCTTTCACCACCCTGATTCACTTGGCTGAGGAGCACTTCCCAAAAGGGCCAACCACGCGTTGTGCCCACAAATAGCCCCCACCTGCTTGAGCTTGTTAAAATCCTCTTTTATTGCCTCAACATGCTCCTTAAAGGAACGTTAAGGCTACTGCCTCCTTGGTATCACAACTAGATTAACATTGAGATGATGACATATGAACTCGGGATCCACTCCCGGTGCCTTATAAGTACTCCAAGCAAGAAATCCAAGTTATTTTTCAAGAAGATCAAAAGCTCTTCCCTTTTGGTCAGTGGTAGCTACTTTCCTATTGGGAAATACTTCTCACCGTCCTCACCAAAAATGACTCTCTCCAACTCTTCACAACGTATACTAGTTTCCATTTCTTCATCCAAAGCCCTAAATGCTTCCCCTTTCTGATTGCTACAAAGCACTGTCTAAGATAGGAAGATTCACCTGCAAAGATTGATGCCTAACAATAACCATTGAACATTGCCTACCTACCATTTAACATCCCAATAGTTCCCCTATGCGACCTTCGATTGGGTACTTTACCTTCACATGCAGAGTTAAGGATACTGCCACCATAGCATGGACCCATGGTCTCACCAAGATTGTAGTATAGGGAGAATATGCATCTACCACAATGAAGTCCACCTCAACTATCTCCTTGCCTGTTTACACCGGCAATCTAATCGTTCCTCTGGGGTTACGATTTTTCCATCAAATTTGATCAAGGGGTATCATATTTGTTGAGGTTGTTAGGCCTTAAACCCAACTTGTTGTACAAATCTGGGTATATGATCTTAGCCCAACTTCTCTAGTCTATCATTACTCTCTTCACGTCAAATCCTCCTACTTGGAGAGTGACCACGAGAGCGTCATCGTGGGGTTGGAATGTACCCATCGTATTAGCCTCGAAGAAACCTAGAATGGCTCCTCATTGGTCCTAATCCGCTTGGATCCTTTAGGTTCTTCACTTACCTCTAGCTATGGTGAAATGGTCATTACCCTAGATGAGGGACTTAATTCCCTACTAGGCATAGGAAAAATGACATTGATGGTTCCCCAAGGCAGGCGTGATGCCACGTCCCTTTGGATAACTGAGCCTAACTACTCCCCGTAGCCTAAAGGCTGGTACATGAACTGCTTCAACTTCCTTGCTTTAACTAACTGCTTCAAGAAATCACGCAACGTCCTACAATCCTATGTCGTATGACCCTAGTCCTAATGATATTGGCAGTATAGACTCTGATTCCACTTAGTGGAGTCCCCACCCATCTTGTCGAGCCATTTAAAGTAAGGCTTGTGGTTTATCTTTTCACACACCCAATACACGGGTTCCTTAAACATCGAGTTAACCATCTGGGTGTTGTTTTGGGGAGCTTGATTGAAAAAGATCTCTCCTCAGTCGATTATATTCTGAATTTGTCTAGCCAAGGATCCCTTCGTTCGGGTGTGAAGACCTTTACTCTCCTTTTGCCTTGCACTTAATTGTCTTCAACTCTTTTATGTACGTCAATGCGATCCATTAGCTAATGCATGTCCTGAGCAGGCTCTATAGTGAGGGATTTTCTCAAGTCTGAATTCATAGGTAGCTCCACTTTAAAAGTTCTAATGGCCACGTCCTTAATGTCCCCATCAATCTCATTGAAGAGCTCCCAATATCTGTCTAAATAGGTTTTCAAGGATTCTCCCTCCCTCATGGCCATAGAGAGCAGAGAATCCAAAGGCCTGGAGATTTTACTACATGTCATGAATGCCTCCTCGTAGGACCCTATCAAGCAATTTTCCAATCCATCGAGCCACCTCATGGCAATGGGTCTAAGGCTAGAAGGGAAAACCTTACACATGAGAGCCTTGTTTTTAGAGTAAATGGTCATCCTCTAATTAAAATGGCTCACATGCTTCACCGAACCAGTCCTTCCATTGTAGATCGTGAAGGTTAGTTAGGTAAAACGATGGGGGAGCTCGGCCTCTTCAATATGACTTGAAAAAAGTGACCGAGAGATCAAATGCAGGGCCCTACTAATAGCATCATTTCCCATATTCTCAAGAGGTGAAGTTGTGACCCTTCTATAATGATGTCTCTCTCCTCCTACCGAATGAGAGGTTGTTATCAAGGATTCACTTAGAGGGCTCCTAGATCTTTGCTAATAACTTTTTTCTCCCTACGAACAAGAGCTTTGACTTGGTGAGGGGGTTCTGTTTTCACTTACATGCATTCTATGTTGAAGCCGTTTACATAGATGACCAACCTCTAACTTGAGATTACACATCTCTTTTTTCATGCGAGATATGACTTCTAGGCCTCAAATGACTCTGGTCGATATGGTCTGAGTAACAAACTCAGCCCTTACGTTAGGAGACTGGGCCACCTCACAGTCCCTTCTTCGTTCTAAGTTCACAAAATGATCTCCATGCTGATGATGACTTGCATAATTGAGTGTAATTTATCACTTATCAACTTTAAACTTTAGTCTAATTTTATTTATTTTGTTGATTTTAGACTTGATTTTTGTTATTTAAATTTTATTCCAGATTTGAAGAAAATAAAGATTTACTCAAATAAAATAGATGTGAAGCAGCTAGAGAGAATATTTTTGGCCTTGGAAGTTGGCAAGAAAAAGAGAATGAGGGGCTTAAGAAAAAAAAGAAGGGCTGAAAAGAAGAAAAGAAGGAGGCGCTGAACCACAAATAAAAAGAAGAGGGCTGAAAAACGTTTTGGGCTGAAAAAGTTCTTGGGCTGAAAAAGTGTTTTGGGCTGAAAAAATAGGGCAACACATCAAAAAGAAAAGAAAAAAACGTAGGGCTACAAGAAGACAACAAAAAGGAGGCGCTAAATGAAGCAAAAAGGAGGCACTTAACAAGAAAAGGAGTGCTGAACAGAAACAAAAAAAAAAGGGGCGCTGAACAGAGACAAGAAAGAGGGCTGAAACAGAAGAAAAGAAAGAAAGGAGGGCTGAAGCAGAAAAGACACTGAAAAAGATTCTTTTGCGTTCATTTTTTTCCTTCCAATCTTCTTAGAAAAAATTATAGTGAACTCGTTTGTGTTGGATTTAATTTTTAGCATGAACTAAACTTTCTTTATTTTAGGAAAATGATGTAATCTAGTTTCGAACTATGCTTGCTTTTCTATGTTAATTTGAACAATTTCTCTTCATGTTTGTCTGATTTATTCTAAGCTTATTGCTTCTAATTAACTGGCCATTAATTAGATGATTTTAATCTTGTGATTTGCTGTCGAAAGAGGGAATTATAGGATAGATCTTGAATATTTCAGCATAGGTAAATATAGAGATCGAAAGACTTGTAGGAACCTATGTAGTATTAAAATCGTTGGTCTTAATGCTTTCTTGCTTTATTAAATTGCATACTCTTGTGTAAAATAATGAACAAGATTGTTTCCAATTGACTATCGAAAGAGGCTTTTGGATGAGTTTGGAGATTGCTAACAAACAAAGAGAATTAAATTCAATTAGCTAGATGAGTAAAGCATAGTGAGGGATTAGGTGAAATCGATTTCCTAGAAGTTTCTCTCTCATTAAGTTGATTTTCAAGCAACATCTTTCTTTTCCTCTGCGTATCTTTTATTTAAATTAATTTTATTTTGAATTCCAATTACAAAAACCTTAGTGACTTCTCTAGATAAAATCAAGATTAGCATAATTTTAGTATTTGTCAAAAGTAAGTTACCAATCCCTGAGGACGATACTCTTCTCATCACTTTACTACAAAACTATGATATTGTGCACTTGCAGTTTTGCACCGTTCAGCTGAGAACCCATAGATTCTTCCCTATCACCCTTTCTATCACCATGGATGACAATCTCATCTCTCCTAGAGTTTTCCATTTTTCCTCCATACACAAAGCTTCAAGTACGAATTCAAGGTGACCTTCCCACAGATGGGGCCAATTGTGTGAGCCAAAAACTAATGACCCAAGGTATAAGGTTGTATCGAGGTCCAATACAATTAATTTATAGAGGTAGGTGTAGACACCGCATTTTGTACCCCTTATGACTCGTGCCCCCGTTCCCCAATGATGCTCGAACTCTAAGGCCCAAGGCCATTTTAGAGCCCAATCAAATATCAAATTGACTTGAGGAGTGTTAAAATGGAAAATATCACTTTTTAAATGCACAAAAATTTATTTTTGGAAATAAATGACCAAAGTGGCCCTCGGCGCACGTACGTGGGCCACGGCCTACGTACATGGGCCAAAGCATGCATATGCAGGCACATTCCTGTGTACGCAGCTAAGATTTCGAAAGCATGGAAAAGGCAAGTTTTCTATAATAATGGCTAAGGTTTAAAATGAATCCCACATCGTTTAGGAGCCGTTCCAAACCCTATTTTTTCCACTATAAAAAGCCTTATATGGTACATTTTCAAAAGACACAGAAATCCCACGAGAAAAACCTAAGATTCACTAGAAAATAGTGAATCAAAATGGAGTTTTTCACAAACACCCTCAAGTCATTTTTATTTGATTGAGACATTTTCTGGCTCTAATCCTTTTAGTTTAATGTTGCTAATCACTTTCTTATTGGCTTTTTGTTTGAGGTATTCTTTAAAGTTCTCTTTTTTCCTTTCTTTTAATTTCAGTCTTTAAATCTTCCTGTTCGCTTTGTTTGTTTGTTAGAATATGCTTTAATATGTTTTTCTAGGTTAGATTTAAGTTTCTGTACGTTTAAAATGCATGTTTGTTTGTTAGAATTAGGGTTTTAGTTCATGCTTTGCTTTTCTACTTAGTTCGTTTCTAGGTTAGGGTTTTGAACAAGTCCCATGCACGCAGGCCTTTGGTTGCGTACATAGGCACTTACCCAGAAACTTAAATCTGGCTAGATTCCTTGTTGTTTGGCTCATCCGTTTCACATGCTTTGTCTCTTTTTAAAGCCATTTCATATGTTTATATGTATTTGTGCCTCTGTCTTATATGCTTGTTTGTCTTTAAACATGCTTAGATTAGGGTTTTATGTTTGCTTCTTGTTTTGGATGCCATGAGCATGCATTCACATGCCCATTCATGATGTCATAGGTGCTGAGATGCTGCAAGGTAAGTAAAGTAAGTCATGCATTCACATGAACATACATGTTGTTTGTTTAATCCTCCTTTGATATATGTGTATGAAGTTAATGCCTTGTTCATAATATGTGTTGCTTGCTTGGTGATATGCTTGTTGCCATGTTTGGGGTTGTTGCCATGTTAGACGAATGTTAAGGTTATGTGTGGTTTGGCTCTTTTTTGCTTTAGGATAGATAAGTATGTTTGTTTAGGGATAAAGATGTCATGTTGTATGTTAGATGCATGATTAGTGTGTGTGTGAGAGTTTAGAATATGAGTATTAAATTAGTTTTTAATAGGGTTAAGACATAAGACATGATGATGGGAGACCAACCTTAGGGTTGGGAGATCTTGGTTGCCTAACACCTTCCCAAGAACGTACCTAAACTCCGAACCCATACTTTGGTAGTAAGATCAAAGGTCCTTCCTCAAAAGGACACTATATATATATATATGGTTCCTAGACCATTGCAAAAACTGGGTGGTGACTCCCCCCCTTGTGTCCACAGTAGATTATCAAGGTCAACCTTTGCCAACTTAATTGAATGTGTCAAATAATTAAGTAAATGGTGCGTAGTCAAGAAGAAAAAGACAAGGAAAAGATGGTATAACCACTTCCTCAGGATGATTCGAGGATAGCACTGATAGTCTGAATTAAAGTTCTTTTTCTTCCAAAGCTTTTGATTACATTTGATCTTATTTCTCTCTTAATTTCTCATCCCCTTTCCTATAGGGGTCTATTTCCCTTATATACCTACCTAGAATGCATCTCAACCCTCCACTTGGACAGTCCCTATTTCTCATTTCGATGCCTGTCCCATCAGGGCCTTGTTGGAGGTGGTGGAATGTGCTGCTAGTAGTAAAGGCACTATTCAAGGGTCATTCTACCACTAATGCGGCCAGTTGAGTTAGTGCAGTGCATTGAATACGGAGGTGATGAGCTATTTATCTAGAAACTTTCTTTCTTCTTTGCTTGCATGTCTCCACTTCTTTGCTCTTTCACAATATCCTGGCCTAAGTGGCTTATTTGCAGCCTCCAAGGAGCATCCTTGGGTCCCTAAGGCAAGCCGTTTCCTCAGGCTCCCAAACCGAAGCTCTTAATGCTACACTAGGATGGGTTTGGTGAGGAGCCGGGCCCATCTTCCCCTCGGGTCAGGATTGCCTTACAATTTCCTCGTACAAGCTTCACCCCCCACACGACTAGTACCTAAATATTAGTGATGATTAAAAATAAGTCAAAATTATAATATCGTTGCATCTCAATGCATTGAAAGTTGAAAGCAAGTTTTGAATGAACGTGAACAACTCTTTTAACATCACTCTACTTTCCAATGGCTTGGGCTTGCACTGTACCCATTACTAGCGTTGTGCTTGATGTCTGAGCATCGGAGTACTGTGTAGTACTAATATATATATATATATATATATATATATATATTAATAGGTAAAGTTAAGAAAAAATCCAAATTAGATTTTAACTGGATTCTCAATTTTGCGTCACATGTCTCATGTAATTTTTAATTTTTATCCCAAGTAATTTATTGAGTGTAAAAATCAACGAGTCCAAATCTAATTAGATTCTAAATTGGATTTCAATTGGAGTCCAATTTTGTGCCACATGTTCATCTTTTTTTTTTTTTTATAATTTTTGTGGCAAGTAGATTATTACGTGCAAATAACAAAGAGTCTAATTTCAATTAAATTCTAAATCATATAAATATATAATGATATTTTAGATATATATGGATCAAAACAAGTGTAACATATAATTGTGATTGTTTTTAATGTATCTGTGTATATGCACGGGGATTACACACTAGACTATTGTAGACACTTGATTTTGCACCCATAATTTAATCAAGGAATATGGCTAAAGTGACCTTAAAATACCCGACATTTAGAGTTGCATTATATGCATTATTCATTCATTGTATATCATAAAAATGATCTTGAGTTTCTAATGGTCATGGCGGTGTGTCCGATTTCCAAATCGGACCGTCAGATTGAAAGATATCACATGATCAGGTTTGCATAATCTGCATGCATTTTGTTTGAGTGGAACCAACCACACATGATTAATTTAAATTAATTCAAATTGGCTAAACAAATTAAAATTAATTAAATAATTTTGTGATTGGTTGTTGGTTAGTGTCAAAAATAAACTTGCTTGTATGGGAATAAAGTGGATAACCTGATAACAAAGAAGTTGTGGATAATCAAGACTTTTTGGAATATTTATCTACAAGATAATTGTTACTTTAAAGACCTTAATATCCCGAAAAAGGGATTAATTTTTAGAATATGGATTAAAAATGTGTCTAAGTACAATTCTCGGCTAACAAATCCTCAAAAAAGGAGTCCAAATTGGACCGAAACTCAAATGCAGGCTCGGCACCCAAGAGGGCCATTTGGCACTCTTAGAGTGTTGATCAGCACATGAAAAGTGCCAATTGGCACTCCCTAAATGCCGATTGGCCCAAATTGTTGGCACAGCTCGGGAACTCCCTAATTGAGATAAGACTCATCTTTTATGATTTTTTAGAGATAAGGGCGCGTTCCATTTTGTATCTAATCTCATTTTTTAAGCTTCCCAACCTCTATAAATAGAGGAAACAAATCAAAATTAAGGGCTCTTCTTTTCTGACTTATCAATTCCCCTTACGTTTAAGATGTTCTGAAGGCTTTTGCTTTAGGAACTTCTTTTTTGTAAGTAAAGTACTATAGGCTTCAAAGGGGTAAACAAGTTTCTTTGAATCCTAAAATATTCGTTCATTAGAAGAGCATGCTCATGCAAGAGGTATTCTGTTTTTCTTCTTGCTTTCCTCCTTTCATTAATTTTGGTTATTGTTTGATGCATGAATATGTTTAGCATATTTTTACAATGTTTTGTTCTTGATATGGTTACCATGCTTAAATACGTTGCTAGAATTTTCTTTAACATGTGCTTAGGTGTTTGTTTATTGTAACTCTTTTTCTTAAGTTTCAAAATCTACAACGGCTAACAAATTTTTTTTAAGAAAACTAAAAAAACTGATCTGTATTTTTCAAAACTAATTTTTTCTAAACACAAAAATTGATCTGTATTTTTCAGATCTGATTCTTTTAAACACAAAATCTGATTTGTATTTTCAAATCTAATTTTCTCTAAACACAAAAACTGATTTGTATTTTCATTAAATACAGATCTTATTTTTTCTCTAAACCTAAAACTGATCTGTATTTTCATTAAATACAGATCTGAATTTTTCTCTAAACCCATAACTATCTGTATTTTCATTAAATATAGATCTGATTTTTTTTTCTAAACACAAAACTGATCTGTATTTTCATTAAATACAGATCTAATTTTTTTCCAAAAATAGTTTTCTTTGTTACAAAATTGCAAATGTTGAAATTTAAAAGAAGGGATTGAAAGTTAGGTTGAAGTTTTTTTATATGTGATGCATGCATAATAAATTTATTGCATGAGTGTGTATCCTCTTTCAAAAAGTCTTTTCTTTTAATTTTTTTGTTTCTAGAAACAGATCTAATTTTTCTTTAACAAACTTTTTTTTTTTTTTTTTTTTTAACTTTTCAAAGCAAATCTGATTCTTTTTAACAAAATCTTATTATTTCTTTTACATAAAAACAAATCTAATTTTTCTTGATAAAATCATTTTTTAACTTTACATAAAAACATATCTAATCCATTTTAACAAAATCTTATTCTTTCTTTTACATAAAAACATATCCAATTATTTTTACAAACCAAGTCTTATTCTTTTAATTTCCAAAACAGATCTAAATTTTATTGAAAAAGAGGACACATCCATAAGGTAAATTTATTTAAATTAATTTTGTCAAGTGTGTGTTGTGTGTGTTTAGCATATCATTTAACATCATGCAAAAATGGTATATTGGTCATCAGAGTCTAGAAGACCAGACTCTGTCTGGGCGAAATGGGTACCTAACACCTTCCCATTCCGTAACCTAGCCCTTGAATTTAGGATTTTTGGATAGGTAGATTAGTGTTTTGTCTTTTAATTTGTGTAGATTGTAACTAGGACCAAAATTTTGTATTCTTTTGCATAGATGTAACTAGGACCCAAAGCCTTGTAAGGTTAATTTACCAAAGTTGTACTTTTCTTTATTCAATCAAGGACAATGAAGTATTTTGATCATGTAATTTATATTTATTTTTCTTATTTTTTGTATAAAAAATAAGTGGCGACTCCACACCACTTACCCAAAAAGAGAGGTGCCTTTAAAAGCACCCAAATCTCTTTTTTGAGAGCACCCAAATTTTTGTGGTCTCTCACATTTATATATATAATAATAGGTGAAGCTGAGAGAAACTCAAATTAGAATTCCAAATTAGAGTTCCAATTTTGTGTCATGTGTCTAAATTTATGTGGAGAGCACATCATAACAATTATTCCAAGTGTTCAATTCAAATCTGAATTTTGCACAACCTGTCCAATTTAACTTCTTAATTTGTGTTCTAAGTAAGTTATTATGTCAAAGTTAGTAGTTTTAGGGCTTGTTTGGTAACATTATTTGAACGATAGTTTTCGTTGTTTAAATAATACAACATGTATTTCCACGACACTTAAACAACATTATTAGAATAACATTACCAAACGGGCCCTTAATTTACATGCCAAACGTGAAAAGCAAAGAGACTAACGTAATAACACTTAAAGAGTCACTAAACTTGGACCAGCTTTTGTAGACCGTTGAAATGCACTGTTTCACCATCTATATTGAAATCGGAAGCTAGAGAGACAATCGTAAGGCACTGAGAGGAAGAGAGGGCCTTAAGGCAGAGAGAGACAGAGAGAGAGAAAGTGCCACCACCACCTTAAGCCGTTCTTCTATTTCTCTCCTCAATCGTGATGCTGCTTGCAATTATGAGTTAAGTTGTATTTTTCTTTTTCTTTTTTAAACATTTTTGTGATGGATTTATATATGTTGGTTTGTGGTTGGTATGCTTTGGGTAGGTGTGTTTTAGGTATTTTGAAACGTTTGAGTTGCTTTGTTGCAAAAAAGTTTTGTGATTCTTCTCTCATGTTTTGTGTTGTCTTCAGTGAGAGAGTCACAGCTGGATGTTACCTGGAGCTCCCTATGTATTTTGGAGATGCTTTAAGCTGAGAAGTACGGAAATTTGTATTGGGAAGTATGCTTGTGTGCAAGTTCATTGTCTGGCTCGCTTTATATCCTTCATAAAGTTGGCGCTGAAATTGAAAGAGCATGTGCAACTTAAATTAACGGTTTGGGTTTTGAGCAAGTATTTTCCAAATATGAAAACCTTTGCCATGCTGATGACGTTGATCATGACCTTAATTTAGAAAAGGCAGAGGCTATAGCTGTAAGTTGCCTTCTGCCCATGATCTATCAATTGGCTGAGTAGAAGAATTTGGAAAATTTATTTTATATGTCATATTTCCTACTTCTCACTCATGCTTACAAATAACTTCTAGGTTGTTCGAGAGACCTTGGAATCTAATGTACAGTTTGCAGACTCTGTTCTTGCTCAGGTAAATAACTTATATATCTCTATAATTAGTATAACAAATTGCTACAAAATAAGTACTAGTTTTTCTTTGGTGCTATGACATGTTTTTGATGTTGTTGAATGATGGCATGAAATGTGCAACTAATTGGGGCGATGAAAACCGTATGCAATTAACTGAGTTGCGTATTTTATAATTTATGGAGAAGAGATATTATTCCCTTTTTACTAGTTATGCAGAGATTATTTCATCATGTAAAGGTGTTGTTTACCACAATACTCTTATAAATATTGACATTACGATAAATGAGCAAATTGATTAGGTTTTGGGTTTGATTGGTCCAAATAAAAGTATCATTTTTCTATGATGCATTGTAAGATAGCTCATGGGACTTAGCACAAGATTTTGTGTGTTTAAGAGGGGGCAATGGTTCTAGCAAAAGGTGGTTAAGCCTACTGAAAGGTGCATTGGGTTATCTAACCTCCTTTTAGTACTAAAACTATAATATAGATGTTCAATGGCCTGCACTGGGATTTTTAGAAAAATAACACTACTACACATTTAATAGTTTCTTTGCATTTGAACAAGAAAGCATATCAATATTAGCATATGCGCTCTCGTGCTTTCGTGCGTGTGGTAGCAGTGTGTAGTCTTGCAGCTACTTGCAAGAGGTTGGGTACCCCCGGAGTGAGGGTGTTGATGGTCCTCTCCCCCCTGAGAGGAGCTTTTGTTTTATCCATTCTAGTGGGTAGACTGAGATAGGGGATAGAATGGCAGAGGAGCTCGAAAAATTGTGGAGCAAAATGTCTTTTACTGAGGAAGAGGATGAGGGAATCGAGATTGATACCAACGGTACCAAGGCGGCAAGAGAGATAGGGAAGAACTGTGTTCTAATGAAGATTCTAACTCATAAAAGTATAAGTTACACCAAAGCAGTTGATTTTACTTCAAGAGTTTGATGGGAAACTTACACCAAAGGAGGTGGAAATCAGGTGGGCACCCTTTTGGATCCAAATCTACAACCTTCCCCTAAACTGCAGAACGAAGGAGATAGGACTAGCAATCGGAGCCAAGATGGGCGAGGTGCTAGAGATAGATGTGTAGGAGTCCGGAGTCCATTGGGGGACATGTTTGAGGGTGAGGGTGCGTCTTGATGTGACTAAGAGATTAGATAGAGGTAAAAAGATCACGGTGGAAGGGGGGGATAGCAGATGGGTCAACTTTAAGTATGAGAGGTTGCCCAATTTCTGCTACCGGTGTGGACTGCTGAACCACGCGCTAAAAGAATGCCCAGAAACCGGTGAAAACAACAAAAGCAAAGCGGAGGAAGTACTACAGTACGACGCATGGATGAGAGGCGAAATCTTTAGAAGATATGCGCAAGACCAAAACAGACCGGGCATGGGGAGAGGAACGGGTTTTGGTGCCGATCGATGGGGAGCTGGAACTAAATCGAAAAGGGGGACGGTGATCTTCAGTGCTACCGAACCTCCAGTGGAGGTGGGTGGGGATCAAGGTCTGAGACAACCAAGTATGGAGAAACGTCCGCCGAATCAGTGGGGTACCGGAGCTGAAACGGAGAAGAGGACGGCGAACACCAATGCAAAAGACCTCCCAGTGGTGTTAGGAAGGGCCCACGGATCGAGACAGCCAAGCGTGGGGACTTTTCTACTGACACAGCAGAAATTTGCACCTGGGGATGATGCGACGGGGTTAGTGGGCTTACACGCAAATGGGATGGGTGAAGAGATGGCTGAAAAGAAAGAATTGAAGTTGTCGGATTTAGGAGTAGATACATCATTGAAAGATAAATCCCAGACAACTGAGGCAGAGAGCATGATGTGGGATGAAAGCATTGACCAAAAGAAAAAAGTGGTGAGGGAAGAAAAGCTGGCACAGTTTCAGGAAAAAGCAGTGGGAGAGAGTATGGACAGAAAAGATATTGAAGGAAGAAATGGGCCTATCGGCCCCATGGGCTTGCAAACCGAATTGGGCCCTTTGGCCATGGTTTATGATGAAAATAAGGGATGGACTGAGGAAAAATTGGGCCAAAATAGCAGGCATTGGAAAAGGCTGGCCCGAGAATTTAAAAAAGAGTCCAAAGGGGAGAATAAGGGGCTGAAAAATGTGAAAAGAGAGAGCCAAACTCCTTTAAGTGAAATAGACCCAAACGTGCTTGACACAAAATGCAGAAAGGAGGGCAGACAGGATGGTATACAAACTAGACGTAATTATGAGGAAGAAAATTTGATGGTTGGCGGAGAGGTGGGGGCTACAAGGCAGCACCGCCAAGCCTCATGATGATCCTAGCTTGGAACTATCAAGGTATGGGGTCAGCCTTGGCAGTTCGAACTCTCGTCAATGAGGTGAGTTCAAAAGACCCTTTACTGGTCTTCTTATCAGAAACGAAGACAGGGGAAAGCAGAATGAAAGGTATCAGAAATAAGGTGGAATACACGCAAGGCATTACGGTTCCTAGTGATGGAAAAAGCGAAGGACTAGCTATGATGTGGAAGGAAGGCTCGGATATCAGACTTAGAAGTTGCTCAAACTCCCACATTGATGTGGAAGTCCATTCAAGTGCAGCACTAACTCCATGGAGAGCTACGGGATTCTATGAGCACCCCGATACAGGTAAATATTTTATTTCGTGGCAATTGCTGGAATTTCTTAAAAATCAGTATAACATGCCATGGATAGTGTTTGGTGATTTTAATGAAATTACACAGTCAGATGAGAAAACAGGGGGGGTGGACAGAGATGCTAAACAGATGGCTGAGTTTAGGGACTGTCTGAATCAATGTGAGTTGTTTGATTTAGGTTTCTTTAGGCAGAAATTCACATGGTGTAATGGGAGGGGGGGTGCGCAACGCACTAAGGTTAGGCTGGACAGAATGGTTGCGAATGAGGATTGGTTGAGATTATTCCCTGAAGCGAGAGTGAGGCACGTTGCGATGTCCATATCAGATCATTGCATGCTGATGCTCTCTCTCACAGGTAGACAGCCTAAAAAACAGGGGAGAAAGCGTTTCTTTTTCTAAGAGATGTGGACAAGGGATGAGAGGTGTAGAGATATTATAGAAGGGGCTTGGGAGTTGGAGAGAGTGGACTCAGAGGGGAGCATAATAGGTAGAATCAAAAGATGCCAGGAACAACTTCAGAAGTGGAATTGGAGGGAGTTTGGGAACGTTAATAAGATACAGAAGAAAAAAAAGGAGAAACTTCAACAGTTGGAGTTGTGGGACAGCTTACATGGGAAGGTAGAGGAGATCAAGAGGGTGAGAGATGAGATTAATGAAATTCAAGTTAGAGAAGAAATGATGTGGAACCAGAGGTCTAGGGCTCTTTGGCTAAAATGGGGAGATAGAAACACAAAATTCTTCCATGCTTCCGCGAGTCAAAGAAGGAGGAAAAACTGGATTGCAGGGCTACAAGACCCGAATGGGGTGTGGTAGGAAGGTAAAGAAGAAATTGAAAAAACCATTTTGGATTACTTTGAGACCATTTACAAGTCAGACCAGCCAACCTGTTTTGAGGCTAGCTTGAGCTCAATAACTTCCCGGGTCTCCCCAGACATGAATGAAGATTTGCTTGCGGAGTTCAAAGCGAAGGAAGTCTAGTATGCGCTAAAGCAAATGCACCCAACCAAAGCCCCTGGGCTAGATGGTATGTCTCCAATCTTCTACAAACACTACTGGGATATTGTCGAGCCAAAAGTGGTCAACTGTGTCCTTTCTTCTCTTAATTCGGGCAGGATGCCGTGTAGCTTGAATGAAACTTATTTATGCCTCATCCCAAAAGTGAAACCTCCTCAAAAAATCACAGAATTCAGGCCAATAAGTTTGTACAATGTAGTGTATAAACTAATCTCTAAGGTTCTGGCCAATAGACTGAAGAGAGTGTTGGATGCAGTGATTGACAAGTCGCAGAGTGCATTTGTTCCAGGCAGACTTATTACAGATAACGTGCTTGTTGCTTTTGAAACAATGCACTGCATCAATCAGAGGAAGAAAAGGAAGGAATCACTTATGGCCGTAAAGCTTGACATGAGCAAGGCGTATGACAGGGTCGAATGGGTGTACTTGGAAGTAATGATGAGGAAGATGGGGTTTCATGAAAGGTGGATTTCTCTAATGATGATGTGTGTAACTACGGTCTCCTACTCTGTGCTAATTAATGGAGAACCAAAAGGGAAAATTAAGCCATCAAGGGGTTTACGCCAAGGTGACCCCATATCTCCCTACTTGTTCTTATTGTGTGCTGAAGATCTATCGGCGATGTTTAAAAAGGAGGAAAGGGGGGGGGGGGGCATTTGAAGGGGGTTGCAGTAAGTAGAAGAGCGCCAAGTATTACCCATATGTTGTTTGTTAATGATAGTATTGTCTTTTGTAGAGCCACGAAGGAGGAATGTGATAGGGTGGTAAAGGTACTCATGGATTATGAAGGGTTTTTGGGGCAAAAACTCAAAAAGGAAAAAACTTCCATCTTTTTCAGTAAGAACACTAGTAGGGGTGAAGGAATATGTGAAGGAGAAGTTTGGGGCTAGTGTTTGTCAGCACCATGAAAAATACCTGGGGCTGCCACCTTTGGTGGGGAGGGGAAAAAGGAAAGCTTTCAACCGAATTAAGGACCAAGTAGGGAGGAAAATAGCTGGTTGGAAGGGTAAGTTACTTTCTTGGGCTGGTAGGGAAATCCTCATCAAGGCAGTTGCTCAAGCAATGCCAACGTATACGATGAGTTGCTTCAATCTCCCGGATACGTTGTGCAAAGATAATTTAACTCCCTAATGAGGAATTTTTGGTGGGGCCAAAAAGATAAAGAAAGGAAAATGGCTTGGATTTCTTGGGAGAAGTTGTGCTCCCCAAAGGCGGAAGGAGGGATGGGATTTAGGGACCTAAAAGCCTTCAATCTAGCTCTACTTGCTAAACAATGGTGGAGAATACAACAAAATCCCAATTCTTTAGTCCATAGAGTTCTAAAATCAAAATACTTCCCGAATGGTGTGGCTTGTGAGGCGGAGTTGGGAAGAAGGCCTTCCTATGCGTGGAGAAGCATGTGGACAGCGAAAAAGGTAGTGGATAGAGGGTCTAGATGGTGCATTGGAAATGGGGAAAGGGTGCGGATTTGGAAGGATAGGTGGCTTCTGTCCCCGGACTCTTTCAAAGTGACAAGTCCAGTTGGGATCCATATGAGTTTGGAGATGGTGTCAAGCTTGGTGGATGTGGATAGGAGGGGATGGGATGCAGAGAGAGTAAGGAACATGTTCCTTCCTTATGAGGTAGATTTGATTCTGAGTATTCCTATTAGCACTAGACTACCAGCAGATTCCCGTATATGGGCCTGGTCCTCAAACGAAAGATTCACAGTTAAAAGCGCATACAATGTGGCCCAAAAAGTGCTGAAAGAAGAAGGATGCAGTAGGGAGGAAGGAGGTAGCTCAGATAGCTCGGGGGTGAGAGAAATTTGGAGGATTGCATGGCATTTAAACTATCCAAACAAAATCAAGCATCTTTTTTGGAGAGCATGTAAAAATATACTACCTACAAAACTTTGATTGAAAGCACTTGGAATTGATTTGTATGGGGGGTGCGATATGTGTGGGAGTGGGGAGTCGACAGGGCATGCTTTATGGAGCTGCAGAATGCCAGAAGCAGTGTGGAGCGACACAAGGTTAAAACTCCCTTTTTTCCAAGACCCCCCACTGAATTCATAGATATTGTATGGGCTATCAAAGAGAGGTGTGCTGGGGTTAACTGGGAGTTGTTTGCCACCACTGTATGGGGGCTCTGGAACAACAGAAACCAAGTGAGATATGGAGGCCAATGCAAAAGCATGAGCAGATAGTGAAGGAAGCTGCAGAATATTTAAAGGAGTACTAAGTTGCAAACAAAGGCGCAAGAAACACTACCACCCCTGCTGTACCTGATGTGGTGAGATGGAAGCCGCCGAAACCGGGGTGGTACAAAGTTAACACTGATGGCGCTACTTTTACTGACCTTAAGTGCTGCAGAATTGGGGTGGTTGTTAGAAATGAAAGGGGCAAAATAATGGGAGCCTTGAGTAAGAATCTTGGTTTGCCGTTAGGTGGTTTGGAGGCTGAGGCAAAGGCTATTGAGGAAGGTGTGGAACTGGCTTGGGACCTTGGATTAAAAGATATTATAATTGAAAGTGACGCATTGTTGGCGACAAACTCCCTGGAGAAACAAGACGTGATACCGAGTGCTATAAGGAAAGTGGTCGAAGGAATCCTGGCGGGTTTGAGAAGGTTCAATGCCTGGGGTGTTAATCATACCCGGAGAAGTGGCAATATTGCTGCTCATATTATGGCTAGGCAAGCTAAATATCTAAATGAATGTAACATCTGGATAGAGGATACTCCTCCCAGTATAGCTGAACAAGTTCAAATAGATGTAGCCCATTGTATTTCTATTTCAAGTTAATGAAAGTTTGATCAGGCTGGTTATCAATATATATATATATATATATATATATATATATATATATTAGCATATGCAATAGAGTTCATCAAGCCAGGTATCTCTAATAGTTCCTAATTTGTAAAGGAATTAATGTATTTGAAATCAACATGAAACTTGGGGAATATAAAATAGATAATTTAAGGATTGTCAGATTGGAAATAATGGAGTTTTTTTTTTTTTTGCAAAAGATGGTCTAGGAACTCCAGGTGAAATTGAAATCTTTAATTTAATTAGATTCTCAATTTTGCGCCACGTGTCCTATTTAATTTTTAATTTTGTGCCAAATGAATTATTCAGTGTAAAAATCGAAGAATTCAAATCCAATTAGATTTTAAATTAGGTTTCCATTGGATTTTACTTTTCCACCACGTGTCCATCAAAAATTTTTTATTTTTGTGTAAGTGGATTATTAGATGCAAAAATCGAAGAGTCCAAAACCAATTAAATTCCAAAACCAATCATTTTTGGATAAAGGATAATAATTTGCATTTATTATAATTTAGAAGTATATTTCTTTATTTTTCAAATAAATAAAAAGGATTTTTTTTTTGAGAAAGAATAAAAATGATAAACTTTAGAGATAAGTAGTAATTATAATTTCCTTTTTGAACTTAAAGGGAAAAAAAATCGTAAATTTTAAAAATTCTCTTTTTGAATTCAAAATGAAATTTGTTATTTGACATTTATGACCCTATTTCTAAATGAAGTTACCCTTCATTAATGAGGATATTTTTTAACCATATAAAAGTCCAGTTGAAAGAGAGGAATCCTTTTATATATAGTGTATATATATATATATATATATATATATATTACATATTTTAGAAATGTATAGTTTAAAAAAGTGTAAGCTAATACCATATATAATTTGAACCTCTTCTAAAAGAAATATATATTTTGAACGGTATAATTGTAATTGTTTTTAATTGTATCCATGCATATATACGGGGCTACACACTAGTATATATTAATAGGCTAAACTTAGAGAAAGTCTAATTAGAATTTTAAATTAGAGTTCAATTTTTTGCTATGTATCCAAATGTATGTGAAGACCACTGTAGACACTCAATTTTACACCCATGATTTAATCAAGGAGTATGACTTGAATGACCATCCATGTACCCTAAAAATCATGATTGCATTACATGCATCAATTTGTTCTTGCATTCACCAATTTCTTCTTGCATTACATACATTAATTCATTCATTGCAAATCATAAAAATGATCTTGGGATTCTAACAGTCGTAATGGTGTTTCCAGTTTCTAGATCGGACCATCAAATTAAAAGATATCGTGTGATCAAGGTTGCACGGTCAACATGCATTGTGTCTAAGAAGAGTCAACCACGCATGATCAATTTAAATTAATTATGATTGGTTAAGTAATTAAAATTAATTAAATAATTTTGTGACTGGTTGATAAATAGTGTTTAAAATAAGGATGCATGCATAGGAATAAAAAGGATGATTGGATAACAATAAAGTTGTGGATAAACTGAATTTTATCAAGATTTATTTTAGGGTATTTATCTACAAGATAATTGTTCTTAAAAAAGCCTGAATTATCTAGAAAAGAGATTAAAAAAAAAAAATCATAGACGGAGAATGAAAATGCGTCTAGATGCAAGGACCAGTCAAAAAACCCTAGAAAAGGAGTCCAAACGGCACCCAAACATGAAAGAGAGTTCAATGTCCAAGAGCCAATTCGGCACTTTTGGCATGCCGATCGACACTCTAAAAGGGCTGAATTTTCCTTTGTTGGGCTTTGGCCCAACGACCTTCGAGTGATGATAAGGCACACCATTTTCGATATTTTCGCAAAAGGATGCGTCTGGATTCATATCCTAATCATCCGTGCCTGTTTTTTAGAGTCTTTTGGCCTCTATAAATAAAGACTGAACCTCATAATTTAACACCTTTTTTTCTACGCTTTGAGAGACATGTTTTGAGGCACTCAAATTGCTGATACTTGCTGATCCTCTCTGAGATTTATTGCTTAAATTAGGGTTTTTAGGTTTCAAGGATAACTTAATAAGCTTCTTTGAACCCTACAACATCCTCTCAAGAACAAAAACTGCTCATGCAAGAGGTTTTTTCCTTCACCCTATCTTTTCTTTATGCTTCTTTTTATGTTGATGAATGTTTTTATTCATAGTATGAATTATTAATCATTTTTTTTTAAAGCATGATTGTTTTTATGTAATTTTTAGTCTCTTTCTTTAATATCAATAATATGTATGCGAACAACTCTTTTTTAAAAAAAAAAAAAAAAAAAAACAGATCTGCATCTTCCTTAGATGTAGATCTGAATTTTTCTTCACAATAAAACAGATCTACATCTTCCTTAGATGTACTACATCTGAATTTTTCTTCACAATAAAACAGATCTACATCTTCATTAGATGTAGATCTGAATTTTTCTCTAACATAAAATGGATCTGCATCTTCCTTAGATGTAGATCTAGATTTTCCTTAATCAAAACTGGTTTATGTCTTCATTAGATGCAAATCCGAACATTTTTATCAAAAAACTGATTTGTATCTTCCTTAGATACAGATCTGATTTTTTAATGCATGCAAAATTTTGAAATAAAGAAAAAGATAAAACATGATTGTTTTTGTGTTTATTGCGTAAATTTAAATTATGAGTGAAACTCTCCTTAAAAAATCTTTTTCATTCTTTTAAAACATATAAAAACAAATCTAATTTTTCTGTCATTAAAGATCTTTTTTTTTTTTAATCATCACAACACCGATCTGAATTTTTATCTCCAAAAACCACTTTTTCTAGATACTAAAAAACATATCTGGTATTTTGACAAATCAAAATCAATTTTTTTTTACTGACCAAAAAAGATCTGAATTTAAAAAAAAAAAAAAAAAGACTTCATTCATAAATAAATTTGTGTGATTTAATTTTAGTGCCACATGTTCAACATATCATTTATGACATGCATAAAAAGGTATATTGGTCACAAGAGTCCAGAATACAGAACTTTTTCTGGGCGGAATGGATGCCTAACACCTTCTCATTTCGTAACCTAGCCTCCGAATTTAGTTCTTTGGATAAGTAGATCTAAGCCTTGTCTGTATTTTTTATTTTGGGTAGGATGTAACTAGGACAAAAAGTCATGTATTTTTGGTAGATTGTAACTAGGACCCCAAAACTATGTAAATTTCAAGTTTTTCAAGATATGTATTTTTTATTCAATCAATAAAGAGAATAATTCAGTCATTTATTTAGTTTATTTTTTTCTTTTTTGTATTCTTTTTAAACAAAAGTGGCGACTCCACACCAATTACCCAAAAAGAAAGGTGCCCTAAAAGGTACCTGAATCTCTTTTTTGAGGGACACCTTTTTTTGAGGTCTCTCACAGTGGCGACTCCACTAGGGATGTCGAGGGCTAAGCTTCGTATTAGACTTAAGTGACCAATGTGTACCTTTTTTTTGCATGGTCTTGCATGGTATAGTTGTTTGTTTGTTTATTTATATTTGATGGGATGTTGTATGATATTTTGGTGTATAATAATTTGTTGTTTGTATTGTCTGTTAAAATCTTTCCCTAATTGTCATAGTGTGTGCCATCCAAACAAAAATGTATGTCCCCCTTTTCAACAATTTTGTGGTGGTAGTAACCATGGATCACCAGTCTTCATTAGATTCGGGTACCCAGTAGTGAACTCACTAACTCATTTCCTATTAACTGTAAAGGACAAACCATGTCGTTCGGACCAACGCAATGTTCATTACATTACAAGTTGGGAGGTGTAATGTCCTAGCAATGGGAAACAATGAAACAACAAACCCACCCTACAAGGCAATGACTTAGAACCTACCCTTAGGTCGGTCTCGGTTAAAATTGCATTGTATGTTGTGTGTGTTTGTTTTGCTTGGTGGGTTGATGCAAATGGTGACCTAGCTTTAATTGACCCAAGAGAGAGACCGTTCTAAAGAAGGAGAGAGAAAGAGAAAGAGGGGAGACTTTGGTCAAGATCCAAAGGAAGGCTGGAAAGAGAACCTAAGACGACACTTAAGCCTCCAGTTCCAAGCCTATCACTCCCATCACGGTATTGAAGCCCGTGAGCATAAAGGACACTCTGCTGCTGCAACATTACAATCCCATATCCGACCTACAAGATACTTCAAACCCCAACCAAATCACCTAACATCCACATATGG
Organism: Quercus robur; assembly: GCF_932294415.1. NCBI lineage: Eukaryota > Viridiplantae > Streptophyta > Magnoliopsida > Fagales > Fagaceae > Quercus > Quercus robur. The sequence goes on along the minus strand of NC_065534.1, from coordinate 41,939,296 downwards.
GGAGAGATGCTTCAAACCCCAATCAAATTACCAAGCACCAATATATGGAGGGAGACACTTCAAACCCCAATCAAATTACCAAGCACCAACATATGGGGGTAGACACTTCTGAAAGCTTGGATTTGTGTTAAAACACAAGAGCTGTTTAGACCCCCAAATTAAAGTTACAGCTCGATTGATTTTACTCTAACTTAAACTAAGTGCGGAAAAGAGTAAATGCGAGTGGATAGATAAAATAACTACTCCAAGCCATATTCAATATAACACAGTAGTAATATGAAAGCTTAAAGAGTAGGGAAGAAGAATGCAAACACAAGATAACATGCCAATGTGTTATCGAAGAGGAAACTGAAGTACTCGGCGTAAAACCTCTTCGCCACCCTCCAAGCACTAATCGATCCACTAGAAAATTAGTTGGGATACACGAATAGCAAGAAACCCTCCAAGCCTAATCTACCCAATGTACCTAAGCCCTCCAAAGTCCTACTCCAACAAGGCTTCTCGGAACTGTGTCTTTTCTAGCTCTTTAGATCCCACAATATGCCCAATTGCATCTGCCAAAGCTTGGCTTCTTCCAATGCTTCCCAGCAGCACCAAAAACTCACTTGACACTTTGAAAGGGTGTGGTAAGTGTTTGAACTATCAACCTCTCAATGGTATGTAAATGGAGAGGTAGGAGTTAAGGAAAATCCATAAGTAATTATGTAGAGAATTATGAATATAATAATCTCTAACTTCAATATGTGTGGCTAGGGTTTTCTCTTAGAAGCACTCCTCAACATATGTGGGTAATGGGGGTATATATAGTGTGGGTACAGAAAGTGTGTATTAGATATGACAGTTCAGCAAAACCAAATGTTTCGTGGGTATCTTGCGGGAAAACCTTACCTGCGAGACACTCACAAAAACCAGCTGTCTCCATCCGGTCCTGACTCTTCGCATTCTAGTCATGTGCAGGACACATGCTTCACTTCACGGGAAGCTTACTCATAAGCTACCCGCGAAAACAGCTTTAGTCTTCAATTGCCTCGAGTCTTCACACACATTCTCTCTCTCTCTCACACAACCCTTACAAATAAATCCCACATGAAATACAGGGTACATAAGATTGAACATAATTACAATCAAATTTGGCATAGAATAAAAGCCAACAAATACATAGTTGCAAATTACAACTTTACAACTTCTAACCCCAATCAAGCAACCCAATACCTTCAATAGGGGGAGACACTTCCAACCCCAATCAAGCAACCAAATACCTACAAATGGGGGAGACACTTCAAACCCCAGTCAAGTAACCCAACATCAACAAATGGGGGGAGACACTTCAAACCCCCATATTTGGAGACAGACAACCCAAAGCCAAAGCCCACCAAGATTTCAACCTTTTCAATCATAATTTCAAGCTCATCAAGCCCAAGGAAAGTTCAACCCTAATAAGCCAAGAAAGAATTGAAGATGTTCTCAACTCCATCCAGGAAGGTTAAGAGAGGATAAATGAAGAGCTAGCCCAGAGCTAGCCCAAATCTCCTAGATCGCCAACTCTACATTACAAGTCAACTTAGCCAATCAATCTATGCTCTCAACCTTGTGCAAGGATAATTCACTAGAACCCGAAGATATTCCACACTTCCAATTTCTAAAGAAAAGAGCCAGGGAATTCAACAAGTTGTCTTTCCAACTATACTCTCCAATCAACAAGAACATGCCAATGGACTCAATCCTAAAGAGGTAGTGCCTTATCACATCAATAATGGTGTAGTCAAACCATCAACTGGCAATTGTAGGCGTTAAAGAAATTTTCCAGAACTACACATGACTTTAAGTGAAGCCTTGGAGAAACTACAAGCTAAGGGATTATTGAAGCCATTGGATCCCAAGCCAATACCGTATCCCACGCCTAGAAGATACAATCTTAATGCTCATTGTAGATATCATCAAGGGAAAGGCCATACAACTGGTGGATGTTATAACTTAAGGCATGCCATTCAAGATTTGATTGATCAACAAGTCATCACTCCGCCTTCATCAACCAGTCATCCTGACTTTGTTTGAATTTTATTTTATAGTTTTTTTTAGATTTCCTCTTTGATTTTATTTTTTATTTAGGATTTGCTTTCTAGTTGGTTATTTGCTTAATAAAGTCCATGTTGTGTTTGATGCATTCATCATGTTGTTTATATGTACATGAAAAATTCTTTAAAAAAAAAATCAAAAAATTCAAAAAACAATTTTGAAAAAACCTTTTGAACTAGGGGCATTGGGCCTTTAAGTCATTTTAGTTCATTTTCAAAAATATTTTGCACTAGGGGCATTGGGCCTTCTTAGTAATCTTTTTTCTAAAAACCCTTTTCTTGTTCCTTCAAAGACTCCAAATTTGTTTTTTTTCAAAAGCCTTCTTTTCAAGAGAACACAAGAAGATCCATTTGGCAAAGCTTCTTCCAAATCATGATGATTAATTGCTCTAAAAATCAATTTGTTCCAAAGAGGGATTTGACTTCATTCAATTCATGTAAGGACTTTTGCTAAACATTCAAAATATGATAAGAAAAGGTCCTAATAGGCAATCAAAGAAATACATCCATTAATTCAAATTTCTCAAACCACATACACTCAATCCCAATCTCTCGAAATCTTGTCACATCATAGGGCATTTGAACTCCTATTCCAAGAATAATTTACTAAAAGAGTTTAAGTCTCTGTGCTTACAAGAAAGCATCACTAAGTATAGGAGGCCACCTTCGATAACCCATATTATTCCCTGACACCTATTACAATAATTATCCACCACTAGCCAACTTGAGCCTCTCAACAGTTAGCCTATTTTTCAATGAACCCACTAAAAACTTAAACCTTGGGTGGGGAAATTAAGTATTCATGCTTAAATCTCAAGATGAGGAAGTGTTGACCTTATGGATCCAGCTCCACTTGGTAAGGTCTTCAATGACGACAATGAGATTCAAAAGAAAAAAAAAAAAATGAAGAGTTCATCAAGTATACGCGTCAAGTTCAGAAAAGAGAGTTCATCAAAACTAGGTAGAAAGGAAATCCATCAAGGAGAGATAAGATTTTGAGAAAGCATTAAACTGTGAGAAAAAAGAGAAGGCTATCAAGCTAGAAAAGACTTCAACCAAAACAAAGAGAGAGAGAGAGAGAAGTGAATGCAGGAATTTTCATCAAGTTATGAGAGAATACTTATTCATCAAAAGTCACGAGAGAGACAAGATTCCATGAAAGATCATTCAAGTTGAGAAGGATAAGCAAAAATGAAGACTCATCAAGAGCAAAATCTAATCAAATTGAGGAAGATAAGGAAAAGTAAAAATAAGACACATTTCATCAACAACAACAAAAAGCTCACTAGGCTGAAAACCCAAAAGGGCAGCCTAGACAAAAATTAGAGCAAAAAAAAAAAAAAAAAAGTCTGCTGGGCTGAAAACCCGAAAGGGCAGTCTAGGCAAAAACTAGGGCAAAAAAAAAAAATCATTCAAAAAAAAAAAATGATGAGAGTGAGTAATCTGACCACGAGATAGGATGCTAAGAAGACCAAAAAGAGGAAGTCATCAAGCTAAAAAGATCAAGACCAAATGAAAGGCATCAATGAAGACCAATAAGAAGATGATGAACATGACAAGGATTTTAGCACAAGAGTCAATGATAGAAAATGTGGAAAAATCTTCCAATGCTTGAATTTAAAGTTTTGCGTACTTAGGGAAACATCATAAGGGTTTTTGAGCCTTTTATATCTTTCCTTTCGATAACCTGAACCTGGCCTACATTACAACCTTTAAATAAAGCCCTCCTTGATGTCTTGTTGATCGAAAGCATGCATTTAGCTCTGATAATATTTTCTCTTGGATTAAGAAGGAAAATTGCTCAAGATTATCAACCTTAATGGCTGATATCTTTAAAAGACAAATTTCACAAATTCTCAGGTGACCGAAATTTTTTTTCTAAGCTCCAAACACTCACTTTGCTAGCTCCCAACAGAAAATAACTCTCAAAGAGAACAAATTTCCAAATTTTCAAATCTTCGAACTTAGGATTTTTCCCTTTTTTGCTTACTCCCAATATGTGTGACTCCCAAGCATTTCATTCCTTTAATTGTCTTTGAAGACTTAATCTAAAAAAATTTCAGAATGAAGAAGCAAATTTGATTACATGTTTTTAATGATTTCAAATCCTTTCTAACCAATGAGATCGAGTTAACAACTGAGCATTATGATTGGTCTAAAAGGTTGTTCAAAGGATCACCTTTTGTTCATTTGAAAAAGATAAATTTTCCAAATATCTCATTCTAATTAAATTGCTTTCTTTTCGGAAAAAAAAAAAAAAAGAAAAAGAAAAAAAAAAAAAGAGACTCATTACAAAAATTCATTTAAAAAAAAAAAAGATTTTCAAAACTTCATTTTTCAATTTTTTTTTTTTTTTTCCGAACTACGTTTGGACTTGATCCTCTATGAGAGAAGTACGTAGGCAGCCTTTTCAAAGGCCCGGTCACAATCACCCTAAAAGAAACTTCATTTCAAAAAAGATTTTTCAAAACATTGTTTCGAACTACGTCTGAACTTGATCCTCTTTGAGAGAGGTACGTAGGCAGCCTTTTCAAAGCCCTGGTCACAATCACCCAAAAAGAAACTTCATTTCAAAAAATATTTTTGAAAACTTCATTTTTAAAAACTTTGTTTTAAACTATGTCTGGACCTGATCCTCTATGAGAGAGGTGTGTAGGCAGCCTTTCCAAAGGCTCGGTCACAATCACTCAAAAAAAATTTCAAAAAATCAAAATCAAAACATTTTTTTTTTGGTGTGAATTTAGGCTAGGAGCATCTGTTTTGCATTAAGCATATCATCAATTTTCTGTGCAAGCATGTCTAAACTAGAGGCATTGACCCAAAACATTTTTATAATAACTAAGTACTAACAAGTTCACGAGAAGAATCTTTTGCAGGAGGTGGACATGGATCTTTCATCTACTCAACAATCACTATCAATCTTCAATTTATATGTGCCAATTGTCACTCCAACAGAGCCCATTGGCCCATCATCCCAACAATCCTTGTTTTGCCCAGTTTTCTGATTTTGATCTTGTTTTACTCCAATTTTTCTTTATTGAGGTCCCCACAATAAGATATTTCAAAATTCACATTGATTTCTGAACTAGGGGCATTCGGCCATGCCTCATCCATTTTCAAAAAAATCATCATCATCATCTTTTCATAAAAAATCAAGATTTCCCAAAAATCATGCATCCATTTCTAAACTAAGGGCATTCGGCCATGCTTCGTCCATTTTGAAAAAAAAAGAATTCATTTTTTCCTCAAATATCAAGGTTTTCAAAAAGGCATGCATCCATCTACAAACTAGGGGCAGTCGGCCATGCCTCATTCTTTTTTTTTTTTTTTTTTTTTTTTTAAAGGACCACCATCATCATCTTCTCATAAAAAACCAAGAATTCAAAAAAAAGAAAAAAAAATTCATGCGAATTCATTTCCAAACTAGGGGCATTCGACTCTGCCTCATAAGTGAAAACTCCATCAGAGCCAATCAAGATAAGTTTAAATTGGTTCTACAAGACCTCATCAGGTGAATTTTAAACTTGTCTCATTTAAAGTTTCCACATGATCAAAAATTTCCCATGACAAAAAAAATTTCCATGCCCAAAACCACATGTCAAAAATTTTCCATGCCCAAAACCACATGTCCAAAATTTTCATGCTCAGGATCATATGTCCAAAAAAATTTCCATGACCAAAACTACAAGATCAAAAATTTCCCATGACAAAAAGAAATTTCCCGTGACCAAAATCACATGTCCAAAAAAATTTCATAACCAAAATAACATGTCCAAAAAATTCTCATGCACCCAAAAAGGTCAATGAACCACAAAAATAAAAAAAATCAATGCCCCACCAAATTTTACCACAACCAAAATTTTTGACATGTCCATACACAACTACCGAAATTTTCCCATAACCATGCCATCGAAAAAATTCCCACATGACCATGTCCATGTACAACCGCGAAAATTCCTACATATCCAAAATCATAACCACAAAATCTTTTCATGATCCAACATCACATACCTAACAAAAATATTTTTGTAGCCAAAATAACATATCCATAAAAAAATTTCCGTACCCGCATAATTTTTCCATACTCATACCCACAAAATTTTGCCATAAATTACACATGCCAACAAATCTTACACGTTCATCACAATTTCAATGCTCCCAAAGTTCGTTTGTCAACATCACAAATTACCAACATTGCCAAAATTTCATAACTTCAATGCCCCTATAATCCAAGCCAAAACCCATCCAACAACATCACAAATTACCAACATTGCCAAAATTCCATAAGCCACCAACATTGTCTAGATTACACCATGACCAAAAGATACAATATTTCAAACATGCTCCAAAGCCAACATTACAACATGATCAATAATACAATGCCCCAAATTCCAACAAGATCACACAACAACACAATGACAATGTCTCAACATCAAATTTTCAAATCCAAATCTCAAATTCTCAACTCCACGTCCAAATTTTCACATCCCAAATTTCCAGTTCCGAATTTTCAAACTCCAAGTTTTCAAACCCCAAATTTTCAAATTCCAAATTCAAGTTTTAAATCCTCCCAAATCCCAAATTTTCAATCCAAAATTTCAAGTTTCAATTTTCAAATCTCAAAATCCCAAGTATCAATTTTTCAAAAGTTTAAGTCATAAATTTTCAAAGTCTAAAGTCTCCAAATTTCAAGTTTCAAATCTCAAGTCTCAAATTTTAAAATCTTTAGATTTTGAGTTGCGAGTTTTCAAATCTCTAGTTTCAAATTTTCAAATTGCACAAATTTCAAACCTCAAATTTCACACTTAAAATTTTAAGTCACAAATTTTCAAAATCCCAAGTTTCAATTTTTCAAAATTTCAAGTTTCAAATTGAAGGGGAAGGAATTTAGAGATGACGGGTCCATTTGGATGGCCTTGACGGATCGGGATAAGTGGGCCAAAAGTGGACGGATCCGGTGCGGACGGACCAGGATGGACGAACCAAAGGTCCACGTGGCACCAAGATTGGTCATTATTTGACCTCCAAGAAATCTTAAATGGAAATGACTTGTGTCACACGAATAATCCTAGCCCATCAAATCCCAACATGAATAGAATTTAGAGATGACGGGTCCATTTGGATGGCCTTGACAGATCGGGATAAGTGGGCCAAAAGTGGACGGATCCGGTGCGGACGGACCAGGATGGACGAACCAAAGGTCCACGTGGCACCAAGATTGGTCATTATTTGACCTCCAAGAAATCTTAAATGGAAATGACTTGTGTCACACGAATAATCCTAGCCCATCAAATCCCAACATGAATAGAATTCTAATACAAAGAAGATTCTAGAAGATACGTCCATTAATGAAGATCTTCCCTATATGGAAAAGACTTGTTGCGCAAGCATAGGAGTTTGATCCCAAACTACTAAAAAAACCCAAAGGCCCTCAAAAAATAGGTACGCATAATTTACCTCAGCTCTGGCACCCTAGAGTTGTAGAAACATTCTAACTTGACCTTCCTTCGGAGGGTATTTAGCCGGCATCACACCGGTGCTCTCTGTTAGGTCCTTTCTTGTTACTGTACAGGTATTGTTGCGAGCGTGCAAGGATCGTGTAACTCACTGGTGACTTTTTCGGCATCATCACAAATCTTGCAAGATCTTAAGTTTCAAAATTTCATAATTCAATTTCAAAACCTTCAGTTTTCAAAATTTCAAGTTGCACAAATTTCAAACATGCTTAATATTTTCAAGTCACAAATTTTCAAAATCCCAAGTTTCAATTTTTCAAAATTTCAAGTTTCAAATCTTTCAAGATCTCAAGTTTCAAAATTTTAAAATTCAATTTCATAACCTTCAATTTTCAAATTTTCTAGTTGCACAAATTTCAAACCTCAGATTTCATGCTTAAAATTTCAAGTCACAAATTTTCAAAATCCCAAGTTTCAAATCTTTCAAGATCTCAAGTTTCAAAAATTCAAAATCCAATTTCGAAACCTTCAGTTTTCAAAAGAAAAATTCAAATCCCAGATTTCATGATCAAAATTTCAAACCTTAATTTTCGAAATCCTAAATCTCAAAATTTTAGATTTCAAGTTCCAAATTTCAATTCAAAATCTCAAAGTTTCAAAGTCTCAAAATTTTATCATCACAACACCGATCTAAATTTTTATCTCCAAAAACCACTTTTTCTAAATACTATAAAACAGATCTGGTATTTTGACAAATCAAAATCAATTTTTTTTTTTTTTTTTTTTTACTAACCAAAACATATCTGAATTTAAAAAAAAAAAAAAAAAAAAAAAAGGAAGAAGAGACTTCATTCATAAATAAATTTGTGTGATTTAATTTTAGTATCACATGTTCAACATATCATTCATGACATGCATAAAAAGGTACATTGATCACAAGAGTCTAGAAGGCCAGACTTTGTCTGGGCGGAATGAGTTCCTAACACCTTCCTATTCCATAACATAGCCTCCAAATTTAGGTCTTTGGATAAGTAGATCTAAGTTTTGTCTCTACTTTTTATTTTGGGTAGGATGTAATTAGGACAAAAAGTCATGTATTTTTGGTAGATTGTAACTAGGACCCCAAAGTTATGTAATTTTCAAGTTTTTCAAGATACGTAATTTTTATTCAATCAATAAAGAGAATAATTCAGTCATTTATTTAGCTTTTTCTTATTTTTTTGTATTAAAAAAAAAAGTGACGACTCCACACCACTTACCTAAAAAGAGAGGTACCCTAAAGGTACCTTAATCTCTTTTTTGAGGGACACCTTTTTTCGAGGTCTCTCACAACCACTTCCAGGTGTTCAATTAGAATTTAAAATTGGAGTCCATTTTTTCTCAATTTACGTGAAAACCATACTATAACTATTCTTTTAGTGTCCCTTTCAGATTCACTGTGTTACTTTAATATTAGATAAGAGCCACCTATTTTTGGGATTTAAAGAGGTCTTCAGAGGTCCTCTCTCATTTGAAAGAGGAAAGGTTTTGAGTTTAGGAAGGAGAGAGGATGTTGACTGATGGACTCCACTCATTAACAAAAATGACTGATAAATTTCACATATATCCAAACTCAGAGAGAGATTGAGATATTCTTCTATCTGAGTCATACCATCACCAACCTTTAGCCCCTTGATCTAACGATTGGATTTACCACCATGGAAGGAGCACTCTTTCTTGGCTCTTTTCTTTTGCTTAAGTTTTGTTTGGTTGCCATGACCAAAGAATTTTCTTTTATTTAAACATTGTTTGATTGTCGAGAAATTAGGATGAAATAAAAATGGAACCTTTATATTTTTTATTAGGGTGATATTTGTGCTTTCTTATTTTGGTTAAATTCCTGTTGGTTGCCTAGAAAACGGAGAAAATGAAAATAGGATAAATATTTTTTATTTGAATTGGTGATTTTTTTTTTTTTTGGTGCGATTCTTGCAGGTGATCTCATTTTGATAGTATTTTGTAAGAGCAAAATTGGGGAGTAATTCTTTTCAAAGAAAAATCCCATTATAAAGAATAAAAGTTTAATTACTTGATTTTAGCTTCCTGCAGGATATTCATCTAATGCATTGATCAAATTTTGGGTTTGTGTAAAGGTCATATCATAGTAAAGGATGTTTTTGAATTTCTTTTTGACCTATCTTGAATTTTGGACATTTTATTGTTTTTTGGAGGTGCTTGAAAAGGTTTGTGGTTATTTTAGCAGATTAACAAATATGTGTCTTTCTGGTAAGTTATCGAGTACAATGGGATAAATTATAGTTTTCAATATTAATGTGGTAAAAGCAAGTACTCTTGATTATTTTGGCAGTCCCTTTTGGCTTAGAAGCGAAATATATATTTTATTGAAGCTTGTGTCTGGAATAACAAGTGTTGGAGTTGCAATTCATCTTCATGTATACAATTTTGATGCTCCAATCTCAATTTACGTATACCACTTTAACTTCCAAGCTCTAATTTTAAAAATTTTCTGTAATTGTAATTAATCATGGTTAATTACATTGTTGTGCATCTCCTTCAATAAGTTATGTTATATGTTATTTTGAGTACAAATTGAAATAAAAAAGGTATAACTCTCTGGTTTTAGAGTTCCTTGTTGTGGCAAAAACTTAATAGCATGTTATTTTAAATAAGTGAGAAACCAGGCTAGACCTTAACATATGGTCTTGATCATTTCTAATCTTATTGTTTCTTTATTAGGCTAAGGGAAAATTATAAATACAAAATGGAAAAGTATACAGTCATACACACGAGTACTTTTACAAACGCCTATAGGAGCCAGTCATATCTGCATCTTGGTGCAAGTTTACTGAACCTGAGAACATACTTGTCTTATAACCCAATTCCTTGAAGTTGACACATTGAGTTGCAAGATATATACATAATCAATAGCTTTATATCAGTAGTGCAGTTACTGTCCATTTTCCTAGACCATGATTCATAGGCAAAATTGGTTGGTCAGTAACTAGACATTGTTAGTTAAAACATTGAAATTCATTAGTTATATGCATTTTTGCAATGTAAAAAATGGCGTGTAATTGGAATAAGAAATTAAGGCCGTCAATGTTACAACCTATTCAACCAGAGTGTAACAAATGAGTGAATATGATTTACTTGTGAAGAGTATCTTTGTTAGTGATATTAGTATATAAAATTCATACCTGAGGTTTTTTTTTTTTTTTTTTTTGGATAAGTCTAACTTAAGTAACTTAATCATCCTAATAAGCTAAAAAAGTTAGGAGGATGTGATTTACTTGGTTTTTTTTTTTTTTTTTTGGCCTATAAAAGAATGTTTGATGCTTTGATGTTAGAGTACCAAAATTAAGACTTGGTTTAGCTATTAAATTTTGGTAATTTTTATGAATTTCCACACTATGAGAAATGATGTGAATTCCAAACAAGAATTCTCTTTCAAATTCTGTTTGAGTACTTGAAATTTTTAATATTGTTGACAATTGTAATGTTTCACAGTCTTATAGTTGGTATACTCCACATAATCAGTTTTTGTAATACAAGACTCACCTGCATACTATTTTGTAAATTTGCAGAGATGCGAGCTGAGTTTTCTAGAAGAGAGAAAGCAGCCAATATAATGCCTTATCTAGATATTGATATCTTCATGAAGGTAATAAAGAAGTTGTTGTGAATGGCTTATTCTCTACCTCAGTAAATGAAAGATAGTCTAGCTCAAATTGTGTTTTTATCAAAGCCTATGCTCAAAGTAAGATTTAATAGACTCACATTTTCTGGTCTAGAGAAGTCACATTCGTTGCGATTGACAAGTTATGTGTTTTCATTTTGGCTTCTACTATTTTAAGGGAGCATCAACTAAAGTCCAAGAGGCAAGCTAGCATCATTAAAGATTATTTTATAAAGGCAACATCAACATGGAGTGTCAAAGTTACACAACAGTTTTGCCTAATTTATCATTTATTTGAGTTCACTTCATTACAGGTTTTGGGATTTGAAGTGTACATTGATACCATGGTTGGAGAGTAAATGTTCAAGGGATGCCTCAGCCTCAGGAGGACAAAGGAAGTGTGTTATAGCAGGTGAACTTGATTAAGAACACCAATTCACCTTAACTTTTGTTAATTGAAATAATTATGTCTTTGATAATAAAATGAAAGTTGAGGTCTCTCTCTCCCAAAAAAAAAAAAAAAAATTGAAAGATGAGATGCTGGTTGGACCAGTAAAAGCACTATTTATGGATGAGATATCTATTAGTTTGGACTGCTTGATAACTTTTCAAATAGTGAATTTGCTCAAATAATGTATTCACACTCTTCATTGAACTCCTGTCATCTCACCTCCTTCAGCCAGCATAAGAGACTTTGATCTTTTTGATGATATTATTCTCCCCTCTAATGGCTAGATTGTGAACCAAGGTCCCCGCAAACACGAGCCTGATTTTTTGAATCCATGGGCTTTAAATGTCTTGAAAGGAAAAGTGTGGCTAACTTCTTTTTAAAAAGTTAGTGTAGATATAGGTTTTTCTGTTTAATATGTTCCAATAGAAATAATTGATCTCTAAAAGGTGAGCATCATATGGAGACTCTCATTTTGAATCCATATGCATAATAAAATGTTTATAGTTAACATCACATAAAGGCCGAAAGCAATATTGGGCATGTCAAAATGAACCTTACTATTTTGTTGAATTTGTCGAGGCATTTCAATCATTCCATTTGGGAAGGAGTTTAATTAAATTTGAAAATAATTAAGGTCAGAAATTAGTTTATGTTTTGCTAAATAGTACATACACATTGCTTAGTTTGGCAATTGCTTTCGATTGGTGTTTTTTATTTTTTATAAAAATGTGGTTTTTGATGTTTTTGTTTTTGGTGTTTTATGATGGTACAAGAATGCGGTGATTCTTAAGTCAGTGACTCAGGTGAATAAATTAAGGGAATTGAGGGAATTGGGTATGCACCTCTTTTCAAGAAACTGGAGAGTTCATTTCTTAGTAGTTTTTGTTATTGTAATGTATTTTCACTATTTTGTATGGAACAAATGATTCCTGTGGATGTTAAATTTGTATTTATTAGGTTGCATTCGGGTTTGAGGATTTAAAACAAGGGTTTTAAGAATAGTTGTTAGTGTAATTGTTAGGTGATTTTGTCCTGCCAAAAATACTTGCGATATTATGAATTTGAAATGATATCTAAAATCTAATCATTTTATGTAAAGTGATTTAGCCCAAAAGGGGTAAGCAATTGTCATGCTTGAGTATTAGATTTCTTTTGTTCTCAAAAGTGTTTGAAATTGAAAATTTATTTGATCCAAACATACCATAAAATTCAGTTTGGCAATGATCACTATTAAAGGATATAATAGTAATGGATATCATTTTGCATTTTCCTTTCCACCTTTCTGAATAGTAAAAGAACAGCAATTAGTTAATTATTTTTCTTCATGCAAAAACATTGTGTTGCTAACTCATACTTTCATCTATATGTGGTGAAAATGAAAGTCACCACTCATTGAGATTTATTTTTGTTTTTGTTAAATGTGAAATATATTTTTAAAATTTTGTGCATGAACCTTTTTTTTTAGAAAGAGTTTCAACCTATGACATCTGCTCCTAATGATAACTCTTTATCATTAGACCAAGACATCAATAAGTTTTTGGTGTCGACATGGATTGAATCTCAGATCTCTTATACAACCATCAAAGGCTTTACTAGTTGAGTTAATTAGAACCCACTTGTGCATGTACCTTTGCAACATGATTTTTACTCTTATAACATAAACTTTTTTTTTTCTTTTTGTTAAATTGAAATATATTTTTAAAATTTTTCGTATGTACCTTTGCAACACAATAGTTTACTATCTATGGGGAATTCTAATTTCAAGTGATAAGTGATGGATTTTTTTTGTGGTGTTCAGTGTTTTGTTGTTTCAGGCCCTTCAAAGATCTGAATTTTTTTTTTTTTTTTTTTTTTTTTTTTTGTGTATAGTTGTAATTTTGAAAGTGTATCTCGCAATTTAGAGTAGTGTTTTTTGTACGTTTTTAGACCCCGTAAATACAACCAGATTAACCTAGTTATTTAGTCAAGTGATTAACTTAGATAAATTATGCAAATCTAGGTTAACACATATAAATCATATCATTGACAAGTGCAGAAAATAAAGAACACAACAATATGATAACCGAGGAAAACCAAACTGGTAAAAAATCTGGAGAGGATTTAACCTAGCTATCCTCAAGGTAAAACTGAATCCACTATGAAAGAATTGAAGTTTACACAATAGCGACTTAGACCACTAACATCCTATTACTATCTCGAGTAGGAAACTTACTACCATGACCCCATGTTAACTCCGAGTCCACGAACTAATTCTTTCTTGGATTCCCAGCAAGTTATTTAGCCAAGTGACTAACTTAGGTAAATTATGCAAATCTAGGTTAACACATATAAATCATATCATTGACAAGTGTGGAAAATAAAGAATACAACAATATGATAACCCAGGAAAACCAAACCGGTAAAAAACCTGGGGAGGATTTAATCTAGCTATCCTCAAGATAAAACTGAATCCACTATGAAAGAATTGAAGTT